>NC_142932.1:97578581-97588581 GCF_046866305.1 Octopus bimaculoides | reverse complement strand
TGGTAATTCTTAATTAGAATAAATTAGACTCTAGTGACATACTGTTTTCATAAACACACAAAAGAAAGGCTTACCTCATGATTAATAGCAAGTATAATTTTTTAAATAATAAATAGAGCTATATCTTAGTTAAACACAAGAGCATATGCAAAATATACTAAGGAGGGAAAATGACTGAAATGTCAGCATATTTTACTATAAGATGATTGTTGATAAACCAAAGATGACATTTGTTTCGTAGTTGTTGATGCACTCATTGAGATTTTGTTTAATGTATCTATCTTTTATCTTTAACCTTTTACTTTCAGTCATTGGACTGTGACCCTGCTGGGGCACTGTCTTAAAAACTTTCGCTGAACAATTAACCTCATACTTATGTTAAGTCTAGTACTTATTTTGTCAGTCTCCTATGCCAAACCACTAAGTTACCGGACATAAACCAGCACCAGTTGTCAAGTGGTGGTGGAAGACAAGCACAGGCACTTAAACATGCATGAGTGTGTGTGTGTGTATACACACACATGTTATGGGCTTCTACACAGTAAAGCTCCATTCTTACTTATAAAACACTCAACACCTTAAAAGCAAACACAAATTGCTGCCCAGCAAACTTTTTCTCAGGGCATCAAGTATATATAATATAAAAAATAACAAATCCAGAATTTGCAATTTCTTGAATGTTTTCAAGGCGCAGGAGTGGCTGTGTGGTAAGTAGCGTGCTTACCAACCACATGGTTCCCGGTTTCCCACTGCTTGGCACCTTGGGCAAGTGTCTTCTACTATAGCCTTGAGCTGACCAAAGCCTTGTGAGTGGATTTGGTAAACAGAAACTGAAAGAAGCCCGTCGTGTATATATATATATGTCTGTGTGTCTGTGTTTGTCCCCCAACATCGCTTGACAACCGATGCTGGTGTGTTTACGTCCCCGTAACTTAGTGGTTCAGCAAAAAGAGACCGATAGAATAAGTACTAGGCTTACAAAGAATAAGTCCTGGGGTCGATTTGCTTGACTAAAGGCGGTGCTCCAGCATGGCCGCAGTCAAATGACTGAAACAAGTAAAGAGTAAGGATCTGTTCTTTTGCTTACCGTTTTAAACCTGTACCCTCATATATTTCCATAAGGCATAGACATAGACATAATCCCATATGTACATGACACCACACATCCTCCTAGCATTCACTAGACAGTCGTAATTATGTCAATGACCTAGAAATGTGGCTCCAAAATGACAAAAAGCAATAACTATAAAATTCATTGTTTCCTTTGTTACCAGCAACATTAGAGAACATCAAGAACGATCAGCACTCAGTGACATAAAACATACCACAGACACAAAGGACACAAATGTAGTCAATAGTGCATAGATTAACATTAATCACATTTTGTATTTGCATGTGTGTATTCTGCTATTCTTTTACTTGTTTCAGTCATTTGACTGCAGCCATGCCGGAACACCATCTTGAAGGGTTTTTAGTCAAACAAATTAACTCCAGGACTTATTTTTGAAAACCTATTATTTTATTGGTCTCTTTTGCTAAACTGCTAAGTTACAGGGATGTAAACACACCAACACCAGTTGTCAAGCAGTGATGGGGTAACAAACAAACACAAAGCCACACACAGATACATACATACATATATATACAAAAGTTATGAAGTGGAGTATGGAAAATCCGAGCTACATATGTTTCATAGCAAGTGGAACCTCAAAAGTGGTAAAATCCAAGTAAGGTGTATCGCGCCAGTTACTCTTCAGTACCAAGTGAGGTATATACCTCACTTGGATTTTACCACTTATGAGGTTCCACTCGCTATGAAATATGTGCAGCCTGGTTTTTCCATACTCCATTCCCTAACTCTTGTATTCTTATTCACACACTCAGCAACCCTGGTCGCCTACCATAAAAAGAACTCTTTTTAGCTTATTATTCTTCGATAAAAAAAAAAAAGTCCACAACCTTCCTTCTCAATAAACTACTATTGTTCCTGAAAGTTGTTTTTTATATATTCACTAGGGATTGCTGGAAGCTAACTTTCTTCCTACACCTCAATCTCTGAATCTAACATTTATATATATTTGGATCAAAACAGTGTGGTTCAAATTCGTTGGTGGTCCGAGAGTTTCAAACATGATGCTAATCTTCAATCATTTTGAATTTGAATGAAAGAAGTTAATTGTTGTTACTGTAAGATTGGCTGCAATTGGTCAAGGAAGATCCCGTAGTGGTATACTCATATATCAGTGATGACAGTTAATTGGAAAACACTGCATGGTGAACAGGAAATTGACCACGTGGTGGACAGGAAAATAATCAGGTTGTTGGAGGGGAAGTAGGAAGAGGCGGTATGCGCAAGTATATGGTGACAGAGCACCACCATATTCATCCAGCGCCCCCAACTGCCAGCTCTGCCTCTATGAAAAACGTATATCCTCCAACAAGCCACGGTATCCATCAAGAAATATGGTTTATTTTATTGCTGTCACCAACGGTATGCCCTTCTGGCAAATTTCAAGCCTCTGACAGCCGACGGCCGGGATATACCAGTTGCTACTCTGCACCAAGGTCACTATCAACAACCAACCCCATGAGCAGGACTGCCAATTACCAATTCCCAACACATACCAACCCGCAATGCTTGTTACGTGTGGATATGTGTATGCATGAGTGTGTGTGCATGCACACGCATGTCTATATGTATAGGTGTGTGGATGTGGGTGCCCATGTACAGATGCGCACGCTCGCATCAATACAGACATGCACACAAAACCATATGAGCATGTCCACACACCCACATACAACAATATACTTGTGCACCCTGCCCCTTCATACTTCCCCTCCAAAGACCTGACCAATTTCCTGTTCACCATGCAGTGTTTTCCAACTAACTGTCGTCATTGATATACAGTTATACCAACATCAAGCTATGACACCAATTGCAGTCCACCTTATGGTAATAGCAATCATCTCTTTTCATTCAAATTCAAAATGGCTGAAGATTAGCATCATACTTGAAACTCTCAGAGTACCAACGAATTTGAATCAAACTGTTTTGATCTATACATGTAACTCCCAATAAATGTGTTGAGTGCCCTTCTTTCGTTTGTCCACTCACTCACTCATAATATATATATTTATACACACACATACAATGGGCTTCTTTCAGTTTCCGTCTACCATATCCACTCACAAGGCTTGGTTGACATGAAGTTATTAGAAGACACTTGACCAAGGTGCCATGCAATGGGACTAAACCTGGAACCATTTGGTTAGAAAGCAAGCTTGCCACACCTGTGCTTATATATATATATAGAGGTACATGTGTGGTAAGAAGCTTGCTTTCTAACCACATGGTTCCAGGTTAAGTCCAACTGCATGGCATCTTGGGGGCAAGTGTCTTCTACTATAGCCTTGGGCCAACCAAAGCTTTGTGAATGGATTTGGTACACGGAAACTGGAAGAAGCCTGTCGTGTATATTTGTGTGTGTTTGTACCCCTGCCATTGTTGACGACCAATGCTGGTGTGTTTACATCCCTGTAATTTAGTAGTTCAGCAAAAGAGACCGATAGAATAAGTACTAGGCTTACAAAGAATAAGTCCTTGGTGTCAATTTCTTCAACTAACACCCTTTAAGGCAGTGCTCCAACATGGCCGCAGTCAAATGACTGAAACAAGTAAAAGAAGATATATATGCATAAATACACTGTTCTGTTATAGGGATCGACAAAAAAATATTCTATCTAGCAAGGGATAAATATTTAATAAACACAGAATTTAAACATGACCTACGATTAAATGCTCTGATAAGTACAATAGTTGAATAAGCTAGTATTACCTGCTATTGTGCAATCTTTCATGCTCAAAATAAAAAATGGCTGGTTTCTGGGAAAAGGTAATTTGTTCTCTCTTGTTTTTTTCTCAGAGAACAGCTATGTTTATTTTGAGCCTGAAATTATGAAACTTATATCTTACATTCAAATCGTGTTTCTTAAATGAATGAGTGTGTGTGTTTGTATGTATATATATACTCTTACTCTTTTACTCTTTTACTTGTTTCAGTCATTTGACTGTGGCCATGCTGGAGCATCGCCTTTAGTCGAGTAAATCAACCCCAGAATTTATTCTTTGGATGCCTAGTACTTATTCTATCGGTCTCTTTTGCCGAACCGCTAAGTTACGGGGACATAAACATACCACCACCGGTTGTCAAGCGATGTTGGGGGTACAAACACAGACACACATACACAGACATACATATATATATATATATATATATATATACATATATACGACAGGCTTCTTTCAGTTTCCGTCTACCAAATCCACTCACAAGGCTTTGGTCGGCCCGAGGCTATAGTAGAAGATACTTGCCCAAGGTGCCACGCAGTGGGAATGAACCCGGAACCATGTGGTTGGTAAGCAAGCTACTTACCACACAGCCACTCCTGCGACTATATATACATAAAGTAATAAAAGAAAATAGAGAAGAAATATGGTGGATACTAGGTTAATTTTATTTGTATCCTGATAAAAAATAATAATAGATTTAAGATGTAAAGGAACCGAATCAACAAAAGAAATAAACATTAAAGAATCTTACACATGTTTCAATCTAGCCATTAGGTTTCGATCATGACCATTCAAGCGATATTAGATGTAAAATAACCCTACATTATGTCCGGATATCATCAGGGAGTGATGTTTATTTTCTAGTGGTGAACATCAAAATAACTAAGATGAAGACCGTATTTTCAAATATTCAAATCACGTAAACAAAAATTTATTAGGATAAGGCATCGAGCAGGTAGAAACATTAGCACGCCAGGTGAAATGCTAAGCGGTATTTCATCTGTCTTTACGTTCAGAATTCAAATTCCACCGAGGTCAATTTTGCCTTTCATCCTTTCGGGGTTGCATACTGGGGTCAATCGAATTGACTGGCCCCCTCCCCAAAAACTTTGGACCTTGTACCTAGAGTACAAAAGAATAATTTATTAGGATGCCGAGTTCATGTGGGGAGATATCATCTAATAAAATCTTGCAAAAGTACTATAATGTACTTGAAAAATAGACTTATGTGTTAAGGGTCAAAAAGTAGTAGTTGTTTAATTATAATATGGGCTGTTAAGGGTATTGAAGACAAATTGAGAGATGAAATAGATTTTTGAAGGGGAAAAAAACATAAATGATTTGGGAAATAAAAAAGAAAGATAGTTTGATATTATATACTAAAATAACTATTAATTATTTAGCATTTCAATGTACTAATGTATACATTCCATTATTCAGAGAAAAATTATTGTTAACATACTTCGGAGATGGATTTAAATATTTATGCGAAAAAGAAAAAGTAAAGGTATAGAAAGAAAAGTGGGAGAAGAAACACATAATTTTTTATGTGAGGTATATAAAAAATTAGTGCACTTACTTGAGAGGAATTTACATTTTTATGTGGGGAAAAAAATTAAAATTTTCTTTGAGAACTCACCCAAATTGATGATTTAGTTCTAACAAAACCTGTAGATTTAGGGAAGAAATTTCAGACAAGCAAAACAGAATTGAAGGGCCTTGAAGTAAATTTCAGCCAAAGATAGACAGTCTTGAATGACTGACTACATTGATAAAAATAAAAAAAATTTGTTTCCTTGCAAGAACAAATAGTAAAAGCAAACATTAAAAGTTGAGGTCCATGAATTGTGACAAAAAAATATTCTTTTCTACTCTAGGT
The DNA here is from genome assembly GCF_046866305.1 of Octopus bimaculoides. Taxonomy (NCBI): domain Eukaryota; kingdom Metazoa; phylum Mollusca; class Cephalopoda; order Octopoda; family Octopodidae; genus Octopus; species Octopus bimaculoides. The sequence goes on along the minus strand of NC_142932.1, from coordinate 97,582,852 downwards.
ACAGGGCCCAAAATTTTGGGGGAGGGAGGCGGCGATTAGATCAACCCCAGTACACAACTGGCACGTAATTTATCGACCCCAAAAGGATGAAAGGCAAAGTCAACCTTGGCAGAATTTGAACTCAGAACATAAAAACAGACGACATACCGCTAAGCATTTCACCCAGCGTGCTAACATTTCTTATTTCTTTATTGCCCACAAGGGGCTAAACATAGAGGGGACAAACAAAGACAGACAAAAGGATTAAGTCGATTACATTGACCCCAGTGCGTAACTGGTTCTTAATTTATTGACCCCGAAAGGATGAAAGGCAAAGTCGACCTCAGCGGAGTTTGAACTCAGAGCATAACAGCAGACGAAATACCGCTAAGCATTTCGCCCGGCGTGCTAATGTTTCTGCCAGCTTGCCACCTTTGTAATAAAAAATATTACCAATGGACTGGGAATTCAGGTTTCAAATCTTTGGCTGGGCTTCCTGTTACCTTTCAAGGAGATAGCTAAAAATCAATGAACAAAGTAAGAAATAACAAATTTGAAATCTTGTATTTTAATTTAAGAACTGCACATATCTGGCAGGCCAGTGGCACTGGCCAAATTTACTTGTCACCATTGGAGAAGAAATGGAGGCATCAGTGCAAGGATGTGTTGATGTTGAACGGGTCTAGTTAGACAGGTTGGTGTTGTTCTGTCTTCTAGCTGAGCCTCCAGTTGATCAATGAATGTGTTTGTTTTCTCATTCATATCCAGAAGTTCTTGAGTTTTTACTGAGTATTTTAAATGGGCCTGAATATGAGCTGTAGTGGAGCTCATAAGGTATCATTGCAAATGAATACATACATTCATTCAGTGTTGAACATAGATGGAATATGAGACATGACATTTTAAGGATTTAGAGCAATGGATAGCTTTGACATGGTACACAGTATATGATGGAGACACTGTTGGTGAAATCACTCCTGCCTCTTTACATCTCAGGTAAGTAACCCAAGTTTCAACTTCATGTAACAATGAAGACAAAATATTGCAGACCTTCAGCTTTGTCTTGGTTAAAATTCCATGCTGAGGCCATAAATGTCTATACAATTTTCCAAATGCATCACTGGCTTTCTTGTTTCAGAGGGAGATTTCAACTTCAAGAGTATTTGTCCATGTTCACAGTACTGCCAAAATACATGAATCTATCCACACCTGCAATTTCTGTCCATATACATGTTTGGCTCAGAGTAAGCTTTACCTGATACAGGTTGGTTCCTTATGACTTCTTTTTTTTTTCAGGCTAATTGTTAGACCTAGTACACTGCATGCTGTTGAGGAGTCCATAAAATGCTGCATGTCACTGGGAGTGAGTATCAAGGTCAGTCATCAACATACAGGAATTCTCATATTTGTAATGAGAATAACTTTGTTTTGGCAGCAGCCCATCTTATATTCAACATCCTACTTGTTTAGTATCTGATGTGAACTTTATGTAAGCAATCTTCAAAAGCCATCAAGAATGGCATAGTAAAGTACAATGCGAACAGAGTTGGTGTTGGTGTATCCCTGCGCTTAACACTATTTGTCACTCTACTCTTAGAAAGGGAGGCTTAACTTTAAGAATTTCATGCATATCTTATTTATGAATATAGTTATGTAAGTTATGGCCATCTTGAAGCAACCGTCAAGGCAAGACATTACATAAAATTATTTTCTTTATCAAAGTCTAACTTTGTTTATCTGGCTTACAATCTGTGTGTGCGCCTATATATACTTTTATTCTCTTACTTGTTTCAGTCGTGGCCATGCTGCAGCACCACCTTAAATGATTTTAGTCAAAGAAATTGACTCCAGGACTTATTTTTTGTAAGCCTAGTGCTTATTCTGTAAGTTACAGGGATGTAAACACACGAACATCGACCTGGGAAGGCCTTGAAATCAATGTTACCAACTGGGGACTATGTGTGTCCCAGTGATAATAAAAAGACTCAAAGGAGGTCTGCAACGAAATAATTTTACTCAACACTTTGCAAGTGAATCAGTGGAGGCAAAGATGCGTCTCATTTACTTGACAATTTATGCACCACATTGCAGAAATCACAATGTAAGTATATCTGAAAGGATAGTCTTACACTGTTGTACCGTTGAATTACAAATAATGCTCATCTGTTATGTTCGGGTGACCCTATAGCTTCCAATAGTACAACTGTATTCGTCTTTGCTTAGGAAAAATGACTAAATTGTGGGTGTGAAGTGCCCATGAAGGGGTCTTTGTAACTTCTAAGAAGAAATTTTACTTTATTTGTGTGTAATGGTTAAAATTTCATCAACATCAAAAATATATGATTGGTCTGCTTTCTGGCATCCTTCTAGCCTGGAATCTAAAGTCACTAATAACTAGCCTATGCCGGGGGATGCATTCTTCATGCTGTCTGGTAAGAATGTAATTGATCTGGCTAGCATAGGCACCTGATTGGTAGTTTATCAGGTGGCTGGATGGCTTCTTGAAGTTGGGTCAACATTTGGCAGACTCTCTTCCTCCCATTCAGTAGTCTTTCATAATGGCATTTCCAAGCCTCTTTCTTTACAGAATCATTAAATGCAAATGCACCATTATCCATGTGGACACATTTCTCTCCTATGACATCACGATTTTCTCTCACACGTCTTGCAATCCAAAACACTTCAGTTCTTTGGTCCTCACATCACTGAACATAGGCAAACTTTTCTGCTTCTCTCTTGGCTAGATATACCTGTCTCCTAACTTCCCTTCTGACTATCTGATACAGTTCCCTGCTAACCCCACTCTTCCAGACCTGTTTCTTTGCTCTAATGGCCTTGTCTACCACACTGTTCCACCACTATGTTACCCTAGGTCTGGACGGGACTTTGCACCAGCCACAGATTTGGTCTGTGGCACTCAGCAAGCTATGCCGCAGGAATTCCCAGTTGCCCTCTATGTCGCAAGTCTGTAGTTCCTCCTCCCTCTCATCAAATTTCTCAATTAAGATGTCCCTAAATCTCTGACTATATGAAGGGTCTTTAAACTTCCAAATCCTTCTTTTCCAGATTGGTCTGCTTCTTGACATCCTTCTGGCCTCGAGTTTAAAATCACTAATGACTAGTCTATGCTGGTGGGGTACATTCTTCACCAGGGAGTATTTTTGTATTTACGAGCAACCATACATCCCACTGTCTGGTGAGAATGTAATCCATCTTGCTAGCACAGTCACCCAACTGGCAGGTTATCAGGTAGCTGGCTGGCTTCCTGAAGTTGGTGTTGTACATCAATAGGTTATTGCATAATAGAACTCCAGTAGCCTTGTTCCCTCTTCGTTTCAGGAACCAATTCCATGGCCCCCATGTACACCATGGAAGATACCAGGCTGCTGTCCGATATACCCGTTGAAATTCCCAGCCACAAAGATGAGATTGTTGTCACTTGTCTTTGAGGTAGCCTACAGAAGAATATCATAAAAGTGGTCCTTATGTTCATTTGGTAGGCCTGTTTGTGGGGCATAGGCAGAGATAATTGTCGCTATACTATTCTGCAAGAGTAACCTGAGCTTAAGTACTCTATCACACAATCTGACTACCTCTATGACCTTATCTACCTATTTCTCTGCAAGAAGTATTTCCATACCACCTACCCCGTTCCTGTTATCTTCCGAGAAGATTTTATACCTATGTGTCTTGCTTGTGGGGAACCCAGCTGAAGCTCTGCTCCACCTTATCTCTTGAATGCAACTTACATCAACATGCTTCCATTCAAGCATCTCAACAATCTTGCTAGACCTACCTTTCAATTTGCCTACATTGACAGTGCTAACTCTGAAAGGGACATGTGCAGTAACATGGGAAGAAGATATGGTATTCAGCACCTAAAAAGAAGGTTTCAATGATTGTTTGGTAACAGACATGTCACATCAGTTGTTCTCACTTTAACCTACATTCAAACATGTTAAAATCGTTGCCCCTATCGGAGGTGAGTGTAATATAAACATTGTAAATGTAAGTGTTATGAGCATTGTAAATATAACTGTTATTGCTGCAAGCATAAATAGGTCAATGTCTAAATTAAGTAAATGAGCCGCTATTGGTTTGTCCATTATATATAGAGTGAAAAAGTTGTTAATTTATTAAATAACACATCTCTTTTTGGTGCATGCAGTAGTGTGATAATTGGTGGTGGAGGGAGCCATGCAAGTCTTCTGGTACAGAAGCAAGGCAGAGCTATATAGGGATTTCTGGTATAAGAGATTTCCAGTATAGGAGGTGGGGGAGGGGGCAGGTAT
>NC_142932.1:97568581-97573581 GCF_046866305.1 Octopus bimaculoides | reverse complement strand
GAAAAAAACTGATAAGAATTAACCAAACAAAATAAAATAACCCTCATTAAATTTATAGTATATTTCTGTATAAGCTGTTTATAAAAAAGAAACACATCACAGTCTATAAATAGACCTGTGATATACACCCTTATGTACTGTAATGCTAATGAGCACATTATTTCACCCATAAATGTAAGAGCTGCAATGCTTTTTCAACACTTATATATTTCTTAGACAAATTATTTTGAAGACATTCCTATGAAATTTTTACATGCTAAGATTACTTGAAAGACAAATCAAAGATTTATTTTTTAAGCATTAATGATATACATGTCATCTTTTGATAAAACTTGGTTCTTAGAAATATATGTAATTGTTTTATACTTAAGTGAATAGTTAATTTTTATTAGAATTTTAAATTTACTTGTTTTTGCTGATATCTCATAAGTACATGTCTGACTAAGGTTGAAGGCTTGCTAGCAAATATTTTTTTATAAAGCTTTATGGAATGGTAGCTATAATGTTTTATATATATACATACATACACGTACGCACACACACGTGTATATACATACTCACACACATGTGTACATATACATACAAACACATACATATATTTGTCTATACATATGTAAACATACATGCATACATACAATACACGCACATACACACGTATATATATCCATGCATGCATCATTATGTTCATATACACATCTCTATACGCACATGCACATACATATGCGGATAGATGTATATACAAATAAAAACATGCAAAATCATAAACGGTAAAACATTTGCCGCAAAACTTGAAGTTATGAGTTATATATGCATGTACACAAATACACCATCGTGTCTATATGAAGGAAGGAGACAAGTACAACAGGTAGAGTTTTACACTCATATATATACAATCATTCGTACACATCTATATATGCACGCACATACACATTTGATATATACTACACGCATATATAGTTACACAATTATAAAGGGTGAAAAATAATATACAGAAAAATATATAAAGCAATAAAATATGTATAAGAAATATATAAGAAATGTTAAGACATATGAAAGGCTTGTACGTGAACATAATATAAAAAGCAGGTTCTATCTGTGATCTGGGGGGGGGGGGGGTCCAGAAACCTAACAAATGTTTTGCCATATGTGGACATGACCCAAAAAGTTCAGTTCTTGAATTTAGACATGAAGCAGGGTCTAAAGAACTTTTCCAGATGAGCCATCTTTCCATATCGCAAAGACCACACTTTCCACTGCCGTGGAAACAACAAAATGATGCTGGCTGTTCCTGCAGAGTTAAAAATTTGTGCCCGCTAAATGGAGCTTGTATGACCGAGGCCATCATTTATGAAGCCACCATAGACTCTACAACCACTAAGGACATATTTTTGTCAAAGAAATATGTAAGTCTCACAGAGGGAAATTTTAAAGCCAGGTTCAACAATCACACCTTAAGCTTCAGACACGGGGATGAAAGGAAAACAACCAAATTATCCAGTTATATATGGTCCTTAAAAGAAAAAGGTGTAAGCCTTACACCAATGGCAGTGGAAAGTGCAGTCTTTGCGATATGAAAAGATGGCTCATCTGGAAAAGTTCTTTAGATCCTGCTACATGTCTAAATTCAAGAACTGAACTTTTTGGGTCATGTCCACAAATGGCAAAACATTTGTTAAGTTTTTGGACCCCCCCCCCCCACAAGATCACAGATAGAACGTGCTTTTTATATTATGTCTACGTATAAGCCTTTCATATGTCTTAACATTTCTTACATATATTTTATTGCTTTATATATTTTTCTGTATATTATTTTTCACCCTTTATAATGGTGTAACTATTTACGCGTGTAGTATATATCAAATGTGTATGTGCATGCATATATAGATATGTACAAATGATTGTATATATATGAGTGTAAAACTCTACCTGTTGTACCTGTCTCCTTCCTTCATACATATATGTATGTATATACGTTTATATATCTGCAGGTGTAGATGTGTTTGACAGACAAGAGGGTGTATTTGTGTACATACATATATAACCCATGTGTATGCAAGTTTTGCAGTGAATGTGAATGTTTTACGGTTTATGTTTTTGAGTAGGTGTTTTTATTTGTATATACATCTATCCGTGTATGTGCATGTGCATATAGAGATGTATATATGAACATAATGATGCATGCATAGATATATATACGTGTGTATGTGCGTGTATTGTATGTATGTTTACATATGTATAGACATATGTGTTTTTTATGTATATGTACATGCGTGTAAGCATGTGTATATATATATATATATACACACACACACGTGTGTGCGCATATATATATATATATATACACACACATACGTATATGTGTACATATACAGATTCTATGAACAAAGTTTTACTTTCCCTATGCCTATTGGAGTAATTTTCCTTTATTCAACGGTTTTTCATAGCGTTTTAGTTTGTCTTAATAACTGATAAGATGCCGGAGCAGACTGCAGCCCCAGCGTCTGAAACTCTGAGTTTTATTAAGACAACCAACTAATTGTGACATATTATACTTATAGATAAATTCCTCTATTTATATAATATCGAGGTCTCATTCATTCTTTTCTTGTCATATTATCGTTATTAATATATATATATATATATATATATATATATATATATATATATATATAATAAAGTTTATATATATATATATATATATATTTATTACACAGTTAATTTTGTATTTAAATAGAACATTAAAAAAAGAAAGGGAATGCTTTCAGAAATGTAGAAACCAATATCCAGATTTCAAAATAATGGAGTTTAACAAATATAATACAGATGCACACACGTGTGTGTACATATATAATAAGCAGCACTTGTATAAAACCCTTGAAGCTTATAGTGCCTCAAGGAAACATGTATTAGATCAGAACTAAAGACAATCATATTCTTAAAAACTGCCATATGTAAAATATGTATAAAAAAAAAAAAAAGAATCGTTTTACATTATATTTTACGATTTTCTAGAAAGTGCAAAGTAATGACTCTCTATTATGAAATAAATGTAACAGAAAAAGAACAAATGCATAGCTTAAAATTAATTTACCTTCAAATCTATCCTACACCTTTGCAAAACATGAAAATCCTAAACTATATGAATAGGATTATTAAAAAAATAAAGTATACAATAATATCAACAAACCTTTGCATTCTGAGAGATTAATTCAATTAAAAGAATATAAATAAACTTTAAGTAGAGTTTTTATAAGTATAATGGTAAAATTTCAATGTTTGCAACATTCAAGTATCTGATAATGGTCATTTATGTACATAAAATATATGAATTTTGTATAAAAGTTTTCTTTAGATATTGGAGTTCTTCATGTGTGCATGAATGTGCAGTTAAGTAATTTAAAACAAGTATAAGCCTAGCTGTCAGGACCAATGTCTCATACAGCAGAGAACAATGTGTCAATTTAAGATTGTTCTGTTAGTAAAAAAAAAAAAAAATACTTTGGATAGAAACAAACATATTTCAAAGTGTGATATGAAATTGAAAACATGAATGATAAAAAGGCATACATAATAGTACAAACAAAAGTATTTATAGCGTGTGTGTGTGTGTGTGTGTGTGTCTGAGTGCATGTGCACCTTTACGTAACAAACTGATGTATTAAGACTTAAAGTAAGCACTCCTAGAGGAGGTATTACTTGGCAGGCTTCATTTCAGTGTCAGTATAATTTGGAAAAAACTGCAGAATTCATGACAATGCAATAAGGAGTTAAAAATGAAAAGTGAGGTGATGAAAGGAAAGTAAAATTTAGGAAAAAAAAATGTAATAAGGTGAGAAAACGCCAAAAGTTTTAATTTTGAATTAATACCTTACCTTTTTTCTCCGAAATTGTGAAAGATTATTTTTGTTAGTACAAAATTAGTAGTAACTTTTAAGGCTTTTTGACTAATACAGTTCACAACACTTTTCCTTAACCACCAAGTTACATTAAATTCTCAAATTTTTTTTTATCAAAATATAATTAATGTCATCAATTGCCATAACAGAATTAGTAAAAAGTAAGGTAAAAATATATATAGGTTAACACTCATCTGCTGCTGGTTGTATGATTTATTAAAGGCTATTGTAAGAACTGGTGAGATAGATACACAAGTGTACAATAGATATAACAAACTCTAAAAAAATGCAATGTAATAAATAAAGTTAATTTAATCTTTTTCAAAAACTTAATATCAGTAATAGTTAAGTTCTGACATGTTAACTTTTATCATCTCTTTAGCCTGAATGTCCATTCAACAGAAGTTTTCTAGTAAGAAATTTAAATAATTTTCTTCACTTAAACATAAATAATTTTAGCTTAAATTGAGATATATTATTCTTTCTCTCTCTCTCTCTCTCTCTCTCTCTCTCTCACTCACTCACTCACTCATTCATTCACACACAAATATAGTTTTACATTATTTTCCTTTACTCTAGATAGGCACAGGAGTGGCTGTGTGGTAAGTAGCTTGTTTCCCAACCACATGGTTCTGGGTTCAGTCCCACTGCGTGGCACCTTGGGCAAGTGTCTCCTACTACAGCCTCGAGCCGACCAAAGCCCTGTGAGTGGATTTGGAAGACGGAAACTGAAAGAAGCCTGTCATGTGTATATATATATATATATATATATGTGTGTGTGTGTGTGTGTGTGTTTGTCCCCCCCAAATTGCTTGACAACTGATGCTGGTGTGTTTACGATACCGGAACTTAGCAGTTCGGCAAAAGAGACCGATAGAATAAGTACTAGGCTTACAAAGAATAAGTCTTGGGGTCAATTTGCTCGACTAAAGGTGGTGCTCCAGCATAGCCGCAGTCAAATGACTGAAACAAGTAAAAGAGTAGAGAGAGAGAGAGAGAGAGAGAGAGAGAGAGAGAGAGAGAGAGAGAGAGAGAGAGAGTATAAGTTTGGAAAATAGCAGCTTTCCATATACTTTTCCATTAACACTCACAGCTTCAGCACAG
>NC_142932.1:97439005-97561505 GCF_046866305.1 Octopus bimaculoides | reverse complement strand
GGTGTACATATACATGTATATGTATACATATACATCTCTCTCTCTCTCTCTCTTTCTGTCTCTCTCTTTCTCTCTTTCTCTCTCTGTGAAAGTATCTGTCACTACAGTATCGAAATGTGATTGTTTCAGTTAGTGGAATAGTTTCATTTTTAAAGTGAAAGTATTTGACATGAGTGTTTTTGTTTCACTTTTGACACGTAATACTTAAATAGTGGAGGAGATATTATATTGCCGTGTGCTCGAACTCTGCTGGAAGTTAATAATTTTTTTTGACTAAAACACAACTGGAACCCTAAGTAAGGCATGTGTAAAATTTGAATGAAATTGGTTGCGTAGTTCTCGAGTTTTAGGGATTCACACAGACAGACAGACAGACAGACACACATTCTCATTTTTATATATATATAGATATATACATGCATGCATACATATATATATATATATATATATATATTTGTTGTACTTGGGGATGGTCATATTGCCAGTTTAGCCAACAAAAACACACGCACTGTATATTTGGTGTTAATTTGCTTCAGCTTTATATTACATTAATCTTAATCTTATTTCGGCCAGAGTTCTTTCGTCACACTTCTGTGACCTCATCAGTGGTCTTTGTTTCCTTCTTTCTTATGTGTGTCTCACCTTGCTAACTATCAGCCATTTTGTATTTTGTATTCCTATTGTATGTGTCTACGCATGCGTGTTGTCCTTCAATGTGTCTGTGTCTTTTATAAGTGCATGTGTGTATGGGGAGTGTCTGTATCACCTATATTCTCTGTTAATACGTGTTTGTTTGTATTTGTTTTTATTTATTTATTTGTTCATGTGTGTGTGTGTGTGTTTTTTTTGTGTTTAGTTAAATTTTGTTAACGTATGTAGTATTTAATTCCATTTGTTTATCTATGTATTGCATTATACTTTGTTCATATTATTATTGGTTTATGGGTAACATGTTGTCACATGCTGTGGTTTGTGGTTTGTTAGTGGTGTGTGTTAGTGTTCCATTCTAGTTTCCTATTCAGGCTAGGTTTCTCTTCTATTGTGTGTGTAGCTTCAGTAATTTGTCTAAGTGCTGCATCACTGCTATGTGTAGATAAGATTTTAATTTCTATGTTGTTGATTGAGCCTCTATGTTCTTGCTCAGCGTGCTGGTACAAAACTGATGAGTTCTTCCCTTCCTTAAGTTCCCTCCAATGTTCGTTTGCCCGCTCCCCTATGCTCCTTGCTGTTTCGCCTACATATGTCATTGTCTTATTTCTGCATCGTCCTTCTGTACATCTTATACTATAGACCACATTTATGGTTTTGCAGTTCGTTTGTGGGCTAAATCTACATACGATACCGTTCCTATCAGTGCAGGGGGTTCTACTGAAAGGGTATGTTCTACTGATAAGGGATTTAATAGGGTTGCCTGGCCTTTCAACAACCTTAATTCTTAGCTTAAGTTTGTCTAAGGCCCTTCTAAAGCGGTACGCCAGTTCGCCTCTAGGGGTGGTGTCGACGAACATGACGAAAGAACTCTGGTCGAAATAAGATTAAGATTAATGTAATCTAAAGCTGAAGCAAATTAACACCAAATATACAGTGCGTGTGTTTTTATTGGCTAAACTGGCAATATGATCATCCCCAAGTACAACAACATCTGTTTCAACACACGATTTCACATCAAAAATCTTGCAAAACAAATATATATATACATATATATATATATATATATATATATATATATATATATATATATACATGCATGCATGCATACATACATACATATATATATATATATAATATATATATATATATATATATAATAATCAGGCAATAATCTAGTAGTTCTGTGTTGGAAAGACACGTTGTGTGTGTGTGTGTGTGTGTGTGTGTGTGTGTGTGTGTGTGTATCATCATCATCGTTTAACGTCCGCTTTCCATGCTAGCATGGGTTGGACGATTTGACCGAGGACTGGTGAAGCCGGATGGCAACACCAGGCTCCAATCTAAATTTGGCAGAGTTTCTACAGCTGGATGCCCTTCCTAATGCCAACCACTCAGAGAGTGTAGTAGGTGTATTAGGGACAAAATCCCAAATTACAGGTAAAAACTCAATTAGAATCAATTTATAAAAAATTAAAATTAAAATTAAATTGAGCTTTGTAGATAAAATATATATAAAATATATAGTTTTCATTCATATTTTTATTCTTACGTTTGTAGAAATAAATATTCTTGTATTTTTCTATTATTCAATTGATTTTTAATGATAATTAAATAAACGTTTTTAGCTTTAAATAGTATAGCTTTAACTATTACACCGGTTAAATATGTACTAATTTTATCTTCATTATTATTTTAAACTTCGTTCAAATTGTAGATAATTTTAAACAATGATAATTTATGTAAGCTGTTTTTTGTATATAATATACATGTTATTATAATGGATGAAGGGAGGATTATTGAATGGTTATTATTTTGATATTTTGATATTTTTAATAATTTTTCTATCTTTATAAAATAAGTATTTCATATTAATTCATTTGGTACTTATTGTTGGTTGAGATATATATATCTAATTATTATTCTACTTACGATCTGAAGATTAGCTATATCTTTTTTTGATAATTTCAATTGATTTTAATCGATTTAAATTTCCTTTCTATTCGAAAATTAGTTATGAAACACGTGTAATCATTTTATTATATTTATCTAATGATATTTACTTTGCTTTATATTATACTCATTTATTGTGCTTTTAATTGTTAATTTTTCTTTATGTGATAGTGGATTTTCATCGATGAGTTCTTGAAACTTGGTTATTTTCCCTAAAACTATATATATATATATATATATATATATATATATATATATATATATATATATATATATATATATATATATATATATATATATATATATATATATAAAGTGAAGGAGTGGCTGTGTGGTAAGAAGCTTGTTTCCCAACCACATCGTTCTGGGTTCAGTCCCACTGCGTGGCACCTTGGGCAAGTGTCTTCTACTATAGCTTTGGGCCGACCAAAGCCTTGAGAGTGGATTTGGTAGATGGAAACTGAAAGAAGCACATCACATATATATATATATATATATATATATATATATATATATATATATATATATATATATATATATATATATATATACACAGGGTGCAGAGAATAAATTGTCGTCTAAATTACGCAAAAATGAAAATAATACTGACATCTCATTTTAACAAATATATTTACCAAAATTACATAATGATATCTTGGAATACTAAAGAGTAAATTTATTCAATAAAATTGCCATTGGCTTCAACCACGACCTCCAGACGACTTTGGAATCTCCTGCAACTCTTCTGGATGATCTCCTTGTTTAAGTTAGTGAATGCTGCTATAATCTTTGCCTTCAGTTCATCTTTGGTGCTACAAAGAGTTTTGTTGGTCTCTTGCTCAACTGCACCCCACATATAATAATCAAGGGGTTTGCAGTCTGGGGAGTTAGATGGCCAGTTGTTAAGGGTGATGTGGTCCTAGAAATTGTCTGACAACCATGACTGGGTTCTCCTGCATGTGTGGCATGGTGCAGAGTCCTGTTGCCAGACACAGGGTCTTCCAGCAGCCACCCTCTTGACCCAGGGTAGCACTACCTCCTCCAGATACTTGATGTAGGCCTCCATGTTGAATCTGAGACTGTGTGGGAAGATGAATGGAAGCATAATGTTGCCATCACTAGTGATCACTCCAATCACTGTAATGTTGACTGGATGTTTGATTTTTATCACTCTCGGAACATGTTTTTGGGACATGGCAAGCCAACGGTTGTTCTGTGTGTTAACCATCTGATCCAGGCAGAAATATTTCTCATCTGAGAAAAACCAAAACATGTTCGGTTGGAGGGGATGCTTGAGTTTATTCAAAAGCTTTGATGCATGGTCTTTCCTCTTGTCCTTGATGGCTTGGGATAAAAATTTGTCCTTTCACATCTTGCATGAGGAATACAGAATGTCTTCATGCACCTGGCGATGGACCTGATTGACTTGGAGGGCTCGTTGTCAATCATGGCCTGGATCTCAACAACAAATTCAGGAGTTCTTTTCTTGTCAGAACAATCGGAATGCGTTTTACGAGCTGCCGTACCTTCATAATCACCATCAGACTCATTCAATACTCTCAGAATCCTCTGCACTGTCCTCAGATTGACACCCAAACACTTTGAAATGTTCAATTTGGAGCTTCTGACATGAATGCCAAGCAGCACAGCATGTTGTTTCTAAATTTCTGGCAGAGTGAATTGCATCATGATACTAATTTTCTCACATATAGTGCCCAACTGACCCTACTTTACAGTGTAGTTGACAAAATCAAAAACAAACAATGCACATGTACAAAATGAAAATGACAACGATATACCCATTGCACCCTGTATATATATGTATGTATTTGTCCCCCCACCATCACTTGACAACTGATGCTGGTGTGTTTACATCCCTGTAACTTATCAGTTCAGGCTTACAAAAAATAAGTCCTGGGGTTGATTTGTTTGACTAAAAGTGGTGCTCTAGCATGGCTGCAGTCAAATGACTGAAACAAGTAAAAGAATATGTGTGTGTGTGTACATACAATGAGCTTCCTCCAGTTTCCATCTACCAAATCCACTCACAAGGCTTCAGTTAGCTAGAGGCCATAGTAAAAGATACTTGTCCAAGACACCACACAGTAAGACTGAACAAGAAGTGATGTCTTTGTGAAGCAAACTTAAGCACACAGACTGGTAAACAACGCAGTCAAAAGTAAAAGTTGCAATGTACAGCCAAATGGGTATCAAATTATGCATAACCTGTTTACTGGATAAGTGTATTAACCTTTTCATTATAAAAAATTATTTTTAAACTTTTTTTTACCAATTTGTTTCTTTACACATTTTGAAAAAAATTGTGAAAACAATTATTTTCACAGTTATATGTCCTGTTTTTTAATAACTTATTTAATCTTTTAGCATTTAGACTGGCCATATCTGATCCAAATATTCTACTTGCTTTTATATATAAACTGGCCAGATCCTGCCTCTCATACTTACCATGCAATGTTATTGTAAAAAATAAATAATCACATCTTTAAAATTACAAAGTTATGAGGCAATGCATCATTAATTCAAAACATTGTGGATAAATAAGTATTACATTTGACAGAATAATTCAAATACTAATGGGCTAAAGGAGATGGATAAAAGCTTCCCAATCAATAATGATGGCTGACTTCCACCTGTTTTACTTTTTGGAGGGGGCAGTGTTCTTTGCCTGTACAACTGCAGGTTGTGGGGGTGGGGAGGCATTGAAGTTATGGTCTTTAATTGCATGAGGCATATGAAGTGAATTGTCTAGAAGGATGGTTTCGATAAATGGCTCAGCTGTCAGAAATGAAACAATTGCAGCCAAAAGATAGCTGAGCTTCAGCCAATTAGCTAACTCAAAAGGGCTGTAAAGTATGTTACATTAAGTAGGCAGTCTTCACTCAACGGATCTAATGGATGAAGAGACTATGATGATTGGTTAATGGTTAACTTCAGAGGTAAGGAACAGGTCAAGGATATAGACAGGAGTGGATACTAATGGGTCAGACAGTTGATGGTGGCAAAGGGTTTGCTCTCTGCACCAACAATACTGTTGTTTAGCCTTGACAGAACAGATCTATAATCAAAGGCATTTCAGCCATGATCATCACATCATTTCCTTAGGTATTACATATCTTTGACAACATTATCCAATGTGTTCACCTTTTTTTAAGAATGCAGGTTGTGATTTGAATGCTGTTCTTGCCTGTGGAAGGATTACACAGAGACCCCTTTATTTGCTACAGGCTTTAGTGTGCAAGGATTGTGACAGCCAAGAGCTGTGTAGATTGAAGTCACCAAGAATGGTGGCAACAAAGAGAAGGAAACAACTGAACCACGGAATGTACTCAAAAAAAGATTAATATATCATCATTAAGTGGAAATGAATTTGCTTCCAGTTATTAATAAATTTATTCATAAGCAACAAAAATAAATGTTTTACCTTTTGTTTGTTGTGGAAAACAATATATCCAGCAATACAAAGAACAATAGCTGTTAAGAAATAGCCCATGAAATGTGCAGATGAGGGTGCTTCATTGTAAGCTGTGCTCACTGGAGTTTTCTTTGGAACAGTATCTGAATAGGAATATTTTACAGAATTCATCGTTATTTTCAAAACTGTGTTTCAATAGAAAAATGGTAACAAAATAGTTAAGTATATTTTTAATTAACTACGTTTTACAATTTACATGAAATAGTAGGAATTACAAATAATCAATTAACTTTAGTTTGTAGGTAGGCAAAAACTGAAAAAAAAAAAAAAAAAAGAAATCTCCATTTCATGAATTTTGTAAGCCTTACCTGAAAAAACTAAGAATCCAACAAAATTTTTTTAACTGAATTATCATAGTGGTATGAGAGAATCTTTTAAACTATTGCTTAATCATCAATATATTGATGTTGATGGAAAATATTTTCAAGAATCAGACCCAATTATTTCATTTGAAATATTTTATAATACATTCAGAATTTATCATCATCATTATCCTCATTATCACCATCATTTAACATCTGTTTTCCATGCTGGTATGAGTTGGATGGTTTGACTGAAAACTGTTAAGCTGGGGAGCTGCACAAGGTTTCACTCTGATTTGGCATGGTTTCTACAGCTGAATGCCCTTCCTAATGTCAACCACTCCAAGAGTGTAGTGGGTGGTTTTTACATGGCACCTGCATGGGTGCCAGTAACAAAACACTGGCATCGGTCACGATTACAATCTCACTTGGCTTCACAGGTCTTCTCTAGTACGGTATATTACCAAAGTTCTTGTTCATTTGTCACTGCCTCTGCGAGGCCCAAAGTTCAAAGGGTGCTTTTTATGCACCACCAGCAACAACTATGATTTCACTTGGCTTGATAGGTCTTCTCAAGCACAGCATATCACCCAACATTTGAAGGGTACTTTATACATGCCACTGGCATGAGTGCCAGTTACACAATGCTAGTATCAGCCATGACTGTGATGGGTCTTCTCAAGCACAGCATAACACCAAAGGTCTTGGTCACTTGTCATTGCCTCCATGAGGACCAACATTCAATGATCATGCTTCATCACTTCGTCCCATGTCTTCTTGGGGTCTATCTCTACCGCAGGATCCCTCCATCATTAGATATCAGTACTTCTTCACACAGCTGTCCTCATCCATACGCATTACATGACCATACCAGTGCAGTCATGTCTCTTGCACATCACATCTGATGCCGCTTATGCGCAACTTTTCTCTCAGGATGCTTGCACTCTATTGTGCATGCACACTGATATTACACATCCAGCGAAGTATACTAGCTTCATTTCTTTCAAGCCTTCACATGTCCTTGGCTGTTACAGCCTGTGTTTCATTGCTGTGTAGCATGGCTGTTCACACATAAACATCATACAATCTGACTTTCATTCTGAGGGAGAGGCCCTTTTGTTACCAACAGAGGTAGGAGCTCTCTGAACTTTGCCTAGCCTATTCTTATTTTAGTAGCTACACTCTCAAAGCATCCACCTCTACTACTGACTTGGTCACCTAGGTAACAGAAGCTGTCAACTACTTCTAGTTTTCCCTGCTGGCATTTGATGGAGTCTATTTTCTGTACATTTTTGGTGTTTATTGTATTTGTGCATCTTCCACACACAAAAGCTATTTTCTCTGTTAACAATCCTCTGATATTGATGCACTTTTTATGTGTCCGTATCTTACAGTAGACACATCTTATAGAATTACTACCTATGCCTACAAATAGAGCAGGGCCATCTGCCTGAAGGGATTTGCAATTTGTTTGCTCTCTTACTAACTAAGACTTTGGTATTTGCTAAATTAACTTTAAGGCCCTTTGATTCTAGACCTTGCTTCCATACCTGAAATTTCTTCTCTAGTCCTGGTAGTGATTCAGCTATAAGAACAAAGTCATCAGTATAGAGGAGCTCCCAGAGGCAGCCTGTCTTAATTCCTGTTATAACTGGAGAACTATGATGAACAAGACGGGGCTGAGGACTGATCCTTGGTGAACCCCTACTTGTACCCTGAATTCCTTGCTATACTTGTTGCTAACCTTCACCTTACTGACAGTGTCTCTGTCCATGGCTTGTACAGCTCTCACCAACCACTCATCTATTCCTAGCTTCCACATCGACCACTAGATAAGGGAGTGGGGGACCCTGTCAAAGGCCTTCTCCATATTGACAAAAGACAGGTACAGGGGTTTATTTTTGGCTAGATATTTCTCCTGCAGCTGCCTAATCAGGAATATAGCTTCAGTTGTGCTCCTGCCTGGCACAAATCTAAACTGCACCTCATCTACACAAACTCTTTTTCTAATTAATTGAGCTATGGCCCTTTCTGTGACTTTCATCATCTGGTCCAGCAGTTTGATGCCTCTGTAATTATCCCTGTTTAAGGCATCACCTTTGCCTTTCTAGCAGTTGACTATGATGCTGCTATACTAATCATCGCATATGACTACCTTGTGGACAACCTGATTAACTATATGAGCGACTAGGCCTACTCCACCAGAGATTTTAAGCATCTCATTAGAGATTCCTGATGGGCTAAGGACTTTCCTGGTCTTCATGTCCTTAATTGCTTTGTATAAGCACCTGTTGATTCAAATAGCTTGTCCCTCATTTGGGTCAACATTTGGCAGACTCTCCTTCTCCCATTCATTCTCCATGTTTAGCAGCCTTTCATAATGGCATTTCCAAGCCTCTTTCTTTGCAGAATCATTAAATCAAGTGAAGTATCATCAATGTGGACACATTTCTCTCCTATGACATCACACTATCTGAAATGCTTCAAGTCTCTAGTCCTCACATTGCAGAACATAGGCAAACTTCTTTTCTTCTTCTTCTTCCCTGGATAAATATACCGGTCTTCTAGCTTCCCTTCTGGTTATCTGATACAGTTCCCTGTTACTCCTCACACTTCTAGGCCTGTTTCTTTGCTCTAATGGCTTGTCTGTAGCATCGTTCTGCCACCACATCACCCTAGGTCTGAATGGAACTTTGCACCAGCTGCAGATTTGGTCTGTGGCACTCGGCAAGCTGTCCTGCAAGAATTCCCAGTTGTCCTCTATGCTACAAGTCTGTAGTTCCTCCTTTTTCTCATCAAATTTCTTGATTAGGGTGTCCCTAAATCTCTGACCATATAAAGGGTCCTTAAGCTTCCAAATCCTTCTTTTCCAGATTGGTCCGCTTCTTGGTATCCTTCCAGGCTGGGAGTCTAAAGTTACTAATGACTAGTATATGCTGGTGGAGTACATTCTTCACCAGGTAAGGTCTTTGTATTTATGAGCAACCACATATCCCACTGTCAGGTGAGAATGTAATTGATCTGGCTAGAGTGGTCACCCAATTGGTAGGTTATCAGGTGACTGGTTGGCTTCCTGAAGCTGGTGTTGCTGATCAATAAGTTATTTACATCACAGAACTCCAGCAGCCTTGTCCCTTCTTTGTTTTAGGAACCAATTCTACAGCCCCCATGTACACTATGGAAGATACTGGGCTGCTGTCCAACAATGCGCATTGAAATCTCCAACCATGAAGAAAGATGAGATCATTGTCGTTCATCTTTGAGGTAGCCTGCAGAAGAATATCATAAAAGCAGTCCTTTTGTTCATTTGGTAGACCTGCTTGCGGGGTATAGGCAGAGATAATTGTCACTGTATTATTCTTCAAAACTAGCCTGAGCTAGTATAACATACTCTGACTACTTCTATGACATTATCTTCCCATTTCTCTACAAGAAGTATGCCCACACCACCTACTCCAGCACTGTTACCTTTCCAGAAGATTTTATACTTGTATGTCATATCAGTGAGGAACCTGGCTGAAGCTCTCCTCCACCTTACCTCTTGAATGCAACACGCATCAACATGCCTCCTTTCAAGCGGCTCAACAATCACACCAGACTTACCTTTCAATATGCCTACATTTACAATGCTAACTCTGAAAACTGGGAAAGGGGCGTGGGAGGGAACATGCGAAGAAGGTATTCAGTACTTGAAAAGAATGTTCCATTAAGCATTTGATAAGACATATCACATCAGTTGTTCTTGTTTTAATCTACCATCATTCAATCATATTAAAATTACTGCTCCTATTGGGAGTGAGCATAATATAAGCATTGCAAATATCAGCATTATTGCTGCTAACTTAAATGGGTCAACGTTTAAATTAAGTAGATAAACAGCTCTATGTTAATCCATTGTATGTAGAGAGAAAGGAGTAAGTGGTTTGTTAATTTACTAAGTAATGCATCTCCTTTTGGTGCATGCAGTAATGTGGATGAGATTGCTGGTGGTGCACAGATAAGTAAAACAGCCAGCTTCATTGCATATAAGAGAGAGACTTGAAAGACTTGATCACCAGAGAAATCATGGCAAATATGAAAATACATGGATTATGAAACGGGGAGAGAATATTGTAAAAATTAAAGTAAGTGAGCATCAAGAATTACGAATTTTGAAAGTTGGTTTAAATCAGATTATGGCATGTTAGTATTATGAGTTAGATGAATGATGTGCAATTAAGATGAGAGAAATTTTCTTAGCTTAGCTGGACATTATGTGTGGAATGATAATAACAGCAGTAAATGAAAATAAATTGCATAGATAAATTATCATATAAGCAGGTTAAACTTTCATTGTCCAACCAAGTTATCCAGACAGTAAATAGATTCAATGACTCACATGGGTTTTGCTGTTTACAACTATTTCCATGGGTTAAGGAATTTTAATTGGCGTAATTCTTGGCTCAATACCATGCTTTTGGTCTCAAATGTATTAATTTATAACTCTTTAATTCTCTTCCATGTAGAGAATCTCTGGAACAACTTTAGGATGTCATTGCAGGCAACTTGCAAAGAATGTGTATGAACTCTTATAAATGTACCAATTTTCAGTTCAATTTTCCCACAAAAATGCATAAGTATGCATTTATATACATTGCTTGTATAGTTTTTAATCCATTCTTCTACACCCAATCTTCTCATAGTCCACCAGAGCAGTTTAATGCCTTCTCAAAGATATCAAGGACTTAATATGAATTTAGCTATTTGCAATGATGTTTTACATACAGTTGGCAAGGAATAAAATGAAAAGTCTATTATACCATGGTATAATACTCGTATAAAACAAACTGCATTTCACTGTACAAAACCTAAGATGGAATCATGTCCCAAACAGGCTCTATTATCTGTAGCACATGAACTAGCAACTTGAGATTGCTACAGATACCAAATAGTAGACCACTCCCCTTTTCCTTTAAAAGTTTACAAAGTAGATCAAAGTGTAGTTAATGGGAGTTTTTCCTTCAGAAATATGTATAGTGAGTTGGTTAGTAAAGGGAGCAGTAGTTCATCATCTCAACAACTATGGTAGAAGGAACAATAAATTACTTTATACACATGATAGAGAGTCCTCTGTGATGTTCAGCAAAGGACTTAGTAATGTTGAGCAACAAGAGATGTTATATTAAACAACTCCAATATGGATTCCCCTTGTCAATAACAATCAATATTCAGGTTTCATTTTTTGTGAAAGCTTGAGGATGAAATTTTTTTCATTATATAGCATGAAAAGTTCCCATTTCTTTGTTACAATACCATAGATTTGACTCATATCTTAGTTTCAAGTATTTCATGTTGTTTCTCTTCTGCCACATTTTGCAGGGTTTCTTTCACTTTGCAGCTTTTTCCTTTATTGTAAAAACACCAGATTTCCTTGTCTCAACAAGTTTGTTTTAGCCTAAACAAAACTATTTGACAAGCATACAGCATTGTGGTCAACATATATTTCCAAAGCCTCAGAATCTTGAAAATCATCATCATCATTTAACATATGTGCTCCATGCTGGCATAGGTTGGACTATTTAACAGTATCCATTGTGTCCAAGGATTGCATCATGCTCCAATGTCTATTATGGCATGGTTTCTATGACTGGATGCACTTCCTAATGCCAACCACTTTACAGCATGGACTAAGTACTTTTTCATGCTACCTACACTACTGAGTTTGCTGTGCAGCTTGCAGAACGACAAACCTTGATGGGGTGAGGGTAGAGGGAAACTCCAAGCCAGGGTACAAGGGAATGGAACTATAAGAAGTGTAAGAGGGTGACTGTGGTTCTTGCAGAGGATCTGCATGGCTACTCACACCTAGTAGAAGGATGAACAATAGGCATTACAATGGCATCACTACAACTATCCCCAATGAGACCTACAGCTTCCCGACTCTTCTTATCCTTGATTACTTTACTACACAACTGTCAGCTTGAACAACGGTCCCCCTGTTGGGTCAGCAAGGAGTAATCCTTTTTCATCATTATCATAATCATCACTTAATATCTGTTGTCCATGCTGGCATGGGTTGGATGGTTTTGCAGGAGCTGCACTAGATACCATTGTCTGATTTAGCATGGTTTGGATGCCCTTCGAAATACCAACCACTTTACAGAGTATGCTGATTGCTTTTTATGTGGCACTAACATTGGCAGGGTCACCAAGTAACTTGCATGACAAAGACCTCTGACTGAGAGGAAGAGTAGTATTGAGGAAGGTGGCTTTGTGTCATGTGAGAGGCTAAAGTGTACTAGAGGGGCACATTGACATTACACAATCAGCAGGGCATACTAGCTTTATTTCTTTCAAACCTATGCATGCCTGTTTGCACACATGTGTCATATAGTTTACCTTTCATTCTGAGCAGAAGTAAGAGCTCTGAACTTTGCCCAAGTTATTCTTATTCTAGCAGTTACACTCTCAGAGCATCCACCCTGGCTACTGACTTGGTTCACCTAGGTAACGGAAGCTATCAACTACTTCTAGTTTTTCCCACTGGCATGTGATGGAAGCGGTGCATTTGCTACACACACAAACTATCTTCCCAGTTAACCTTCCTTTGGTATTGCTGCACCTCTTATGTGTCCATAGCTTACACTGGGTACATCTTATGGAGTTTTTACCTATACCTTTTCTACAGATTGAGCAGGGCCATCTACCTGAAAGGATTTGTGATTTGTTCGTGCTCCTACTTACTAAGACATTGGTTTTTGTTAGATTTACTCTAAGGCCCTTCGATTCTGGACCTTGCTTCCACACCTGAAACTTTTCCTCCAGTTCTGGTAGTGACTCAGCTATTAGAGCAAGGAGCTCCCTGGGGCAGCCTGTCTTGAATTCCTCTGTTATTGATTGGAGGACTATGATGAATAAGAGGGGGCTGAGGACTGATCCTACCCGGAATTCTTCACTATACTCATCGCCAACCCTCAACTTACTGATTTAATTGCTTCATCTACCAAGGTACTGTCAATTCGGATAGCTGGTCCCTCTGTTGGGTCAACATTTGGCAGACTCTTTCTCCCATTCATTCTCTTCATTTAACAACCTTTCATAGTGGCGTCTCCAAGTCTCTCTCTTTGCAGCCTTATTAAATGCAAGTGAGACATCATCCATGCAGACACATTTCTCTCCTATGACATCATGATTCTCTCTCACACACTGTCTTGCAACATGAAACACTTCAAGTATTTGGTCCTCACGTTGTAGAACACTGGCTAATTTTTTCTTATCTGCTTCCCCTCTGACTAAGTAAACCAGTCTTCTAGCTTCCCTTCTGGCGATCTAATACAGTTCCCTGCTACCACCACTCTTCCAGTCCTTCTATGCCTGCTTCTATCAAAGTCCACATCTATCAAGAGTATTTACACGTTTCTCAAAACAAACTGCTGTTATTACTTCCCTCCCTCATATTATGCTTCTATTGCAGATGGGTATATTTGCTAGTAGTCTAAGTGGTGTAAAAGCAGAAAATGAATACAGTATAAATGCCAGTTTTAAATAGGACCCAGTATACATTTTTATTCACATTTTAATCTTTCCTGATGTTTTATTCTCAGTTACTGTTAGAAAGTTTCCATCAGTTTTCAAAGGTTAGTAAAAACAATTTCATTCTTAACATCTAATCTTTGGCTCAGGACAGTTAATATTTTGTCAGAAGTCACAGGACAACACGTGTATTGGATATAAATTAGTCACTGCATTACTAAATAATAGCAATGAAATAATCATTTATTTCATTTATATCAATTGAATCAACTCTCTATTTTTTATTTTTTTATTAAGCCTAGTAAGAAAAAGGACATATAGCAAAGTCAACCTACATATATAAGGCACTAACCTTAATACAATAAGGGAGCCTTGACATGGTTGCTCAACCTACTAGAAATAGCCATATGTCCTGGATATCAGAGCTGACAAGGGGTTAAGCAAAAACAACAGGAGCTAAACTTAATACTTTCATGCATCTTGTTCAACACTTCATCATCATCATTGTTCTCATGTCCACTTTTCCATGCTTGCATGGATTAAACAATCCACTGTGACAAATTTTTTTATGGCTCGATGTCCTTTCCATCGCCAATCCTCACCTATTTCTAAGATTTCCAACAAATGCACTCTAATATGTCCAAATAAAAAAAATTAAAATTTACATTAAATATTTTCAATTAAATTTCTAATTATAGAACTAATTTACTTAAAAACTGTATAAATTTTCATACTTTTCATGATACACAGGAGTAGCACTAAATTTGTTTTAAACATTTCTAGTACTTTAAATTTAAATTAAACATTTTTAGCTTTCTGAAGCCTATAAATAATGTGATATTTCCTTAAGATAAGAAAAATATTTTATATTCACACAACCTAAGGACAGGAGTTATACTATGAAAATTTGAATGCATGTTACATGCCAAATCAACAGTAATACAAACAAAAACAAAAGTACCAAACATTCCAAAGAAAATTTTAAAATTTAATAAATGACAAGTTAAAAAAAGAGAAATTAATTTACCAGGCTGTATTTGGTTACCAATAGAAATTTTGGCTTTCTGTTGTGAATCTTTTGAAGGTGAAATATTTGCCCTTGTATCAGAGGTTTTTGATGCATCAATACCTGCTTCCTGTCCATTATTAGGTGAATTTTGAAAACCAGGAGATTGAATATCAGCGTTAGTTCCTTCAGCATGGCCTTTTTTAGAACTAACTGGGTTTTGAAAATCAGATGGATTCCTAGAATTAGCAGAGATACCTCCAGCATTAGAGGGCTTTACAGAACCACCAGATAGTGTCTCAGAATTAAGTCCAATTCTAGGATTAGATAGGTTTTGAGAATCAGATGATAACATTTCAGAATTAGGTCTACTTCCAGTATTAAGTGGGGTTTGAGAACCAGGAGATTGGATACCAGTCTTAGCTCCTTCAACAGGGGCGTTTCCACGATTAAGTGGGTTTTGAAAATCAGATGGATTCTTAGAATTGAGTTTATCTCCAGTGCCTTTTCTAGAACTAACTGGGTTTTGTAAATCAGATGGATTCCTAGAATTAGCAGAGATATCTCCAGTATTAGCAGAGATACTCTTAGAAGTTGCTCCACTTCCAGCATTAGATGAGTTTATAGAACCACCAGATAGTGTCTTAGAATTAAGTCCAATTCTAGGATTAGATAGGTTTTGAGAACCAGATGATAACATTTCAGGATTAGGTCTACTTCCAGTATTAAGTGGGGTTTGAGAACCAGGAGATTGGATACCAGTCTTAGCTCCTTCAACAGGGGTGTTTCCACGATTAAGTGGGTTTTGAAAATCAGATGGATTCTTAGAATTGAGTTTATCTCCAGTGCCTTTTCTAGAACTAACTGGGTTTTGTAAATCAGATGGATTCCTAGAATTAGCAGAGATATCTCCAGTATTAGCAGAGATACTCTTAGAAGTTGCTCCACTTCCAGTATTAGAAGAGTTTAGAGAACCACCAGATGGTGTCTCAGAATTAAGTCCATTTCTAGCATTAGATGGGTTTTGAGAACCAGATGATAACATTTCAGGATTAGGTCTACTTCCAGTATTAAGTGGGGTTTGAGAACCAGAAGATTGGTTACCAGTCTTAGCTCCTTCAACAGGGGTGTTTCCACGATTAAGTGAGTTTTGAAAATCAGATGGATTCTTAGAATTGAGTTTATCTCCAGTGCCTTTTCTAGAACTAACTGGGCTTTGTAAATCAGATGGATTCCTAGAATTAGCAGGGATATCTCCAGTATTAGCAGAGATACTCTTAGAAGTTGCTCCACTTCCAGTATTAGAAGAGTTTAGAGAACCACCAGATGGTGTCTCAGAATTAAGTCGATTTCTAGGATTAGATAGGTTTTGAGAACCAGATGATAACATTTCAGGATTAGGTCTACTTCCAGTATTAAATGGGGTTTGAGAACCAGAAGATTGGTTACCAGTCTTAGCTCCTTCAACAGGGGCGTTTCCACGATTAAGTGAGTTTTGAAAATCAGATGGATTCTTAGAATTGAGTTTATCTCCAGTGCCTTTTCTAGAACTAACTGGGCTTTGTAAATCAGATGGATTCCTAGAATTAGCAGGGATATCTCCAGTATTAGCAGAGATACTCTTAGAAGTTGCTCCACTTCCAGTATTAGAAGAGTTTAGAGAACCACCAGATGGTGTCTCAGAATTAAGTCCATTTCTAGCATTAGATGGGTTTTGAGAACCAGATGATAACATTTCAGGATTAGGTCTACTTCCAGTATTAAGTGGGGTTTGAGAACCAGAAGATTGGTTACCAGTCTTAGCTCCTTCAACAGGGGTGTTTCCACGATTAAGTGAGTTTTGAAAATCAGATGGATTCTTAGAATTGAGTTTATCTCCAGTGCCTTTTCTAGAACTAACTGGGCTTTGTAAATCAGATGGATTCCTAGAATTAGCAGGGATATCTCCAGTATTAGCAGAGATACTCTTAGAAGTTGCTCCACTTCCAGTATTAGAAGAGTTTAGAGAACCACCAGATGGTGTCTCAGAATTAAGTCGATTTCTAGGATTAGATAGGTTTTGAGAACCAGATGATAACATTTCAGGATTAGGTCTACTTCCAGTATTAAATGGGGTTTGAGAACCAGAAGATTGGTTACCAGTCTTAGCTCCTTCAACAGGGGCGTTTCCACGATTAAGTGAGTTTTGAAAATCAGATGGATTCTTAGAATTGAGTTTATCTCCAGTATTAGCAGAGATACTCTTAGAAGTTGCTCCACTTCCAGTATTAGATGAGTTTATAGAACCACCAGATAGTGTCTCAGAATTATGTCCATTTCTAGGATTAGATGGATTTTGAGAATCAGATGATAGAATTACAGGATTAGGTCCACTTCCAGTACTGACTATACCTGGAATTTTAACTACACCTCTACCAGAGTACATAAAACTGGATCCAATAGTATTGTTATTAGATGCTTCAACTCCGAGATGTTTACCTGTAACTGAAAAAGAAAACAAATATTAGTCATAAATGTACATAATTATAATTTTTGATATATAACAAAATTAGGTGAATAATATATATACAATTTCAAATACATGAATGTGTATTATGGTATTTCAGTGTGCTTTAGGAATACTTGGTGAGGTCCATCTCTTCTGCAAGAGTTCAGTCCCTCAATAAGTTTAGCCTGCCAGAAGAAACAGTTGCCAGAGTGTGGCTGAAAATGATATCGAAGACAAAAGTGAAAGTCAAGAGAGAACCATTGTACTTGTCCATCCCTAAGGATGGCAACCAAGGTATTCTATCAACTTGAACAAAACAGACCTGGAGGCATATGACTTGGATAGTGGGATGATTCAGGATGAGAGAAACCAATGATTGTGGACTGCTACTCCTAAAATTTGCTAGCACTCACAAGCTGACCATAGCCAACACACTGTTCCCAAACAAGACGCCTGTCAAAACAACATGGCATGCACCCAACACAGGACACACAACCAAATTAATTTAATCCTCATATCTCAAAAGTTCAAGGCTAGGACAAAGATTTTCCTTGATGCAGATGTTAACAGTGATCATGATTTGGTTCTGATGACAATGAGACTCAAACTGAAAAGATCCATAAGAAAAGAGTAACACATTAAGTTTGACATAGACAAACTGAAAGATCCCAGGGTTGTACTGGTGTTTAAGGTGAAAGTGGGTGGCAGGTTTGCTGCCCTTAACATTCTAAAAGATAACAAATTCCCTGACTGACCACATTGGGGAAGTATTTCAGGAAATGTCTCTAGAAGTGCTAAGGAGAAGTAGAAGAAAGAAGAAATTATGGGACACTGATGATAACTTGGACTTATGTGACTTAAGGCAGGACCTGAAGAAGACCAAGCTAACAGGTCAGGAGACATGTCAGAAATACAATGCTGCAAATAAAAAGGTTAAGAAGAAAATGAGGGAAAAATGGATAGCAGACCAGTGCAAAATCATCAAAGTTGAGATAAAGACAGACAAAAGCAAGGTTGCTTTTGAAACCCTCAAAATCCTACCAGAAACAAAGATACACACCACCACTCCGATTCTCTAGGAGGAAATCAAAGAGGTAGTGTGCATACTCAAAAATGGAAAATCCCCAGGAATGGATAATATCCCGTTAGAATTCCTGAAACAAGAAGGACCAAAGCTTATCAAGGCACTAACAACCTATTAGAAGATATGAGAGAAGAAGCAGTGACCAATCACTGATGATATCCATGCCCAAGAAAGTTAACTTGAGACTCTGCCTGAATTAAAGAACAACCAGCAACAACAAAGTATTGCTAAAATTCCTGCTAAACAGATTCAAGAAGCATGCAGGAGAACAGGTAGGACTTAGGCCCCAAAGGTGTACTGTGGGGTAAATATTTAACATTAGACTGTTCACTGAGAAACATCTGCAATGCCAGTCTGACCTCTGTCATAACTTCATCAACTTTGAAAAGGCCTTTGGCTGCTTGGCACAATGGGTTATGGCAAGTGATGGAGAATTACAACTTCAACACCCTCATCAAAGTAATCCAAGAACTGTATATAAACTCAAATAGTGTAGTTCTTTCTCATGAACAACAACATTGAAGAATTATTCAGGACAACAGTAGATGTTTGACAAGGATGTCAACTTTCTCCAGTGCTTTTCAGCATCTTCCTGGAGAGCAACATACAGGAGACATGCCAAGATTTCCACCCCTCTGCTTCCAATGGAAGACAGCCCATTTCCAGCGTGCCCTTTGCTAATAATACTGACCTGTTAGGAAGCAATGAAGAACTACAAAAGCTCATCATCAGGCTGGAAAAAGTATCAAGTGTGGTGCTATCTCCTTTTCATTAGTCACCTACCATAACACGAAGTCTCTAATTTAAAAAGAACACATTTGGGTCCCTAATAGTGGGAGGCCATTACTATGTATGCTTTGCTAATAAACGGACATAGCTTATCTCACGCTGAATTGTCTTTCTATTTATTAACCAATATTGTCAAGCTTCATTATACTACATGGTGTCAGAAATGGGATCCCAAAGGATTTGAAGTATCTCAAAAAAAAAAAAAAAAATGAGAATTCTTCACAGAATTGTAAGTTTATTTTTTCATTTGATTTGGAGAATGTCTGCAAGGCCTTTTTCTGCAAGTTTCCCATCTCCAGAGCGAATGTCTTTATCAGGAAATGTGGCTAGCAAGTGGAGAAGATTTAAACAAAACTTTTTGAATTATTCAATTGCCAGTCGACTCTCAAATGAATTTGATACTGGATATCAAACTTCTGTATTTCTGGCGACTATTAGAGAAGAATGTTTTGATATAAATGAAGAACTACAATTTGACGATGAAGAACAGAAAAATGATCTATCTGAAGTGATTAACAAATTCAAGGAATTTTTCATTGGTGAGACACACGAAGCTTATGAGTCTTATCAATTCCACCTTTGTAAACAAGAGAATTTCGAGAACATAGAAATCTACATAGCTGTCTTGCACCAACTTGCAAAAAACTGAAACTTTGAAGAATTAAAGGACAAACTTATTAGGAGTCAAGTTGTTGTTGGTGTTAAAGACAATCTTTTGAAAGAAAAACTTTTAGCAGACAAAAAGCTAACCCTTGACAAATACCTACAGATAGAGCACATGAGACATCAAAATAACAAACAAAAGCTACTTCCTCAACTGTCAATGCAGCAGATCCACAATTAAACCATGTCACAGGACCAAATAATAAAAAAGGGTATCAACATATAAAAAGAAGATGCCTGAGAGAAAGTGCATGTGGTGTGGAATGTTCACATTTCACAATAGAAATGACTGCCCTGCCTCAGCAACAAGATGCAGACGGTGTTCAAAAATAGGACACTACGCAACTGTTTTCAAGAATTTTTCAATGGTTAGGAGAATTGAAGAGGAAGAACATCATTTCTTAGGTTATGTTTCTTCGGAAAATATAAATGCAGTTTGTGAAGACAATAAAATAGAATGGCAAGCAAAAATAGAAGTCACCACCAAAGTCTGCAGCACAATTGTCGAATTTAGATTGGATACTGGTGAAGATGTGATAGTAGTACCTAACTGGTTCTTCAGGAAGAATTCTCCAATAATAAAACCTACAAACAAAAGGTTATATGGACTAGGTCAACACAAAATAAAAGTACTTGGACGTGTAGATGCCACATTGAGTTATGGGAAAGCAATGTTGCAACAGGAACTGTATGTTGTGCAAGACTTAGCTGAACCATTATTGGGTGGACCAGCAATCAAAGGTCTCAATCTATTAAGTAAAATCAATGCGATAAAAAGTGAAGCTGTCCAATATAAAAAAGACTTCTCCAGTGTGTTTACAGGCCTATGGAAATTGAGGCATGTATACAAAATTCACTTGGATGAAACAGCTCAACCTTTCTCAATCGCCGTCCCCAGACAACTACCACTTTCTATGAAGAAGAAAGTCCAGCAAGAATTAAAGTGATTGGAAAAAGAGAAAATTATCCATCCAGTGAAGTCCCCAACAGACTGGTGTGCTCCCATTGTAGTGGTCCTGAAAAACGATGAAAAAGTCTCTGCTGCCATGATGAAGCTGAACATCATATAGAAAACTCCATTAGTTTCCCAAGACTCAAAGTGTGTAAGTCCCTGGTGACTTTGGTCCTTCTGTATGGGTCTGAGAGCTGGACTCTAACAGTTAACATGGAACAAAGAATCCAGACATTTGAGCACAAGTACTTCAGAGGCTGCTACACATCCCAAACACAGAGCACAAAATGAACAGCTTTGTAAGGCAGTGAGTCAACAAATACAATAGTAGACAGGAACCACTCTTTGTGCAGATAAGAAGGTGAAAGCTTGCGTGGTATGGTCATGTATCCAGCCACAACTCCCTGTCCAAAACCATCCTTTAGGGCACAGTTGGGTAAGGGAGAAAGAGAGGCAGAGAAAATCCTAGTCTGACAACATTAAGGAATGGTCAAGTCACAAACCATGACCCTGCTATGCATGACAGAGAACAAAGACCAGTGGTGACGGCCGACTGCAAAAGTGTCTAGAGTGACACACCAATGACTGCATCAGTTAAGGGAAATTGATGATAATGAAATAATATGAAAATTTAAATGACTGCTAAAATTCATTTTTAATATGAGTTAAAAAAAAAATTCTTCATTCAGAGATCATCTGTATAGAAACAAAGGGTTATTTTACTTTTAAAATGGATTGCAAAACATTCCCAAAACATTTAAACCAATTTGTTATTGGTGATTCTAGATTCACACAATTTCTTCCTTAATAAGACTAACTTTTGAGAATTTTTGACAAAACACATTTGTTTTTATTAAGAGGAACAACATGATGTTAACATAGATCATACACTATTAACCCATATGGAAAAATCTAACCATCACCTGTCAATTCTAACAAAGCAAATAATAAACATGTTCAAGGTTAGCTAGTGCTGCAGTTACTATTTGATCTTGATAATGATAAAGACTGCCAGTCTTGTTTTGCCAACATTCTGTTCACTAGCTGTAATATAATGCTGTCTGGTCATTTAACATGCTTTCCCCCACCCCCCTTTTTAAACTTAATTGGCAACTATAAAAGGTAGATTGGTGAATTCTCATGTTTTTAATGTCAGAAATAATAACAGTTAGGTTAAATGCAATGATTAAGAAAGAATATTAGGATTATCATTATTCTTGCTGAAGCAAGAGAGAAAACTTTGAGTTATATTTCATCAGCAGAAGCATTTCGCTTGCTTGTACTGTAACAACTGACTTGCTTTTTAAAATGTTCATATAAGAAAAATAAAATCAAGAGGCATATAAACTGTTACAAAAGGTTTGCCTCCATGGCATGGCCAGTTTAATCAAGAAAGTATTAGATAGTTGAAAAGAACCGATAGCATGGTACCATAGGCTACAGGCAGCAATCCTGTTAAATATGCAGGACTCCAGGAGTTACAACAAAACTTGAGATAAAAAAAATAATAATAATCCTTACTGTTATAGGCACAAGGCCTGAAATTTTGGGTGAGAGGTACCATCAATTACATCAACCCCAGTGCTTAACTGGTACTTATTTTACTGAACCCAAAAGGATAAAAGGCAAAGTTAACCTCAGCGGAATTACTACTGCTGCTGCTGCTACTGCTACTACTACTACTACTACTACTACTACTACTACTAATAATAATAATAATAATAATAATAATAATAGCAATAATAATTTCAAATTTTGGGAGATGGCCAGCAATTTTGGAAGAGTGGATAAGTCAATTCAACTGGTACTTATTTTATCAACCCTGAAAGGATGAAAGCAAAGTCAACTTTGGCAGAATCTGAACTCAGAACATAAAGACAGGCGAAATGGTGCTAAGCATTTTGCCCGATGTGCTAATGATTCTATCAGCTCACGGCCTTCATGATAATTCTTTCTACTGTAGGCACAAGAACTAAAATTTTGGGGGAGGGGGCACTTAATTTATCAACTCCATAAGAATGAAAGGCAAAACTGACTTTGATGGAATTTGAACTCAGAATGTAAAAATGCTGTTAAACATTTTGCCTAGTGTACTAATGATTCTGCCAGCTCACAGCATTAATAATAATACTAAAGTTCAAAGATGGACTTGGAGATTGAAAATCAACAGGATGTGGAAAATGAAGGAGAGAAAGTTCACCAACCATATCCCAAATAACATCAATATCTATATAGTTCAGATGTCCAACTGGGAACAGCCCACAAACTTGGCAGTTAATATCTTGCCTTTAATGCCTTAGACTAACAGTTTGGATCTGGACTTAAGGATACAAAACAGGAAATACAGATAGGAACAATGGCACATAAAATACACCATTTTGAGCGTGGCCGTTGCCAGTACCGCCTGACTGGCCTTCGTGCGGGTGACACGTAAAAGCACCCACTACACTCTCAGAGTGGTTGGCGTTAGGAAGGGCATCCAGTTGTAGAAACTCTACCAAATCAGATTGGAGCCTGGTGTTGCCATCCGGTTTCACCAGTCCTCAGTCAAATCGTCCAACCCATACTAGCACAGAAAGCGGACGTTAAACGATGATGATGATGTCTCTAACATGAATAATCTAGCCTTTTATATATCACACCTAGAAAAACAAGTAACAGCCATGACTAAAATGTCTTCAATTGTTGGTAAGAGTAGACATGAGGTTCAATAAAAATAAGCAGAGTTAAGGCAACTAATGAATCCTATAAAAAGTTGAGAAGCTATTGACAGTTACAAAAACCTGCATTATATATACTGTAGTGCAATATGATAGATAGATAGATAGATGCATGCATACATACATACATACCTACGTACATAGTATGCACAAGTTCAGGTTCATACCTGTAATTATTGGGTCACTGAGATATGTAATACACTGCCTAAATACCAATCTTAAAAAATTAGGCTTCTCAAAACGAGAAAGGTGATTCAAAGACTACAGATCCAATCCATTACTGGAACTAAAAATCTGTAAAACTTTCCAGGAGTTTATCATTTAAGTATATATGAGCATGTCTAGATATGCAAGTATATACATGGGAATACATACATAAAACAAAACATACAAATCTGCACACACACACACACATATATATATATATATATATATATATATATATATATATATATATATATATATATATATACAAATAAAAATACCCCACTGATGTTGAAATTCCAGTGAAGGAGTCTTGGATCTAGGTTAGAAACTAACTCTTTCTCTATTCACAAGAAATCTTGAAATAAAACAAAATAGCAATATACATACATACATATATCTGATGTACTCTCCCATGTAAGACAACATATAAGTGTCCAGCTTCTGCTGAATGACCTACAGATATGATTTGTTTCTAGTGATCAAATGTATGTGCCACATATTAGTTCACTGCCTCGATCAAATTGATGATGCCTGAACAGGTACAGTGTACCACGTGTCAGCTGTTGAAGTGATTGCAGAGAAATGTGAGATGAAGTGTTTTGCTCAAGAACAAAACGCACCACTCTGTCTAGGAATTGAAACCACGCGATCATGAGTCCAACACCTTAACCACTAGGCCATGCACCTTCTTCATGGCTATATATATATATAGTTGTCAAAAAATACAGAGTAGAGAAAAACTGAAAACGCAAATTGCAGGCAGTCAAACAGATTCCCGAATGCATAAATGAAAACATTCGAAGTAGTTGAATCATGTATATTTATAACATCAACATAAATCATGCATATAGTTGTCTAAGAATCCATGTCAGAAGAAAAGAGGTGCATGTGTATGATTATCAGTATTATAGATCCCTCACCAATCAGTTTCACACTAGGTACTAAAACTGGATGTTATAAAACAGCACAGTTAAGTAATACTGTGAAAGACCACCATATTTGTTTTTCCATACCTGCTATCTCTGAAGAGCACATGGTAT
This sequence comes from Octopus bimaculoides, assembly GCF_046866305.1. Lineage (NCBI taxonomy): Eukaryota > Metazoa > Mollusca > Cephalopoda > Octopoda > Octopodidae > Octopus > Octopus bimaculoides. Next base: position 97,536,648 of record NC_142932.1, on the reverse strand, counting down.
TACTTAACTGTGTTACCTAACATCCAGTTTTAGTACCTAGTGCAAAACCTATTGATAAGGTATGCTGAAATGGCTCCATCACCACTCAGTGTCATTTTCCACACTATCCCTTAAAGTAGCAAACATTCCCTAGCTACACACAAGAGAGAAAACGTGTTAAAAAGATAGGTCGGTTCCTCTCCAATTTTTTTGTAAATTCTTAAATGTATCTCCTTCTGTGTATATATATATATATCTACCAAACAAAGACGATTTTTTATTGAACTCCTAATACCTATTGTTGAATATTCTCCTTTAAACTGTTTTTAACATTTCCTTCTTCTTATCAAAGAATGTATATAAGTATTTTAATACCTTTGTGACAACCCGTACTTAACACAACAAAGCTTATAAAAAGCTTTACATTTTACTTTTGACAATCTTTTCCTAAAAAAGTGAAACCGGTCAAGTGAATAAACATCTTTAAAATTGCATTTTCAAACCTTCTTTCATCATCATCATCATCGTTTAACGTCCGCTTTCCATGCTAGCATGGGTTGGACGATTTGACTGAGGACTGGTGAAACCGGATGGCAACAGTACTTGGGGATGGTCATATTGCCAGTTTAGCCAATAAAAACACACGCACTGTATATTTGGTGTTAATTTGCTTCAGCTTTATATTACATTACATTACATTACATTACATTAATCCCATTTTGGCCAGAGTTCTTTCGTCACACTTCTGTGACCTCATCAGTAGTCCTTTGCTGACGAAAGAACTCTGGCCAAAATGGGATTAATGTAATGTAATGTAATATAAAGCTGAAGCAAATTAACACCAAATATACAGTGCATGTGTTTTTATTGGCTAAACTGGCAATACGACCATTCCCAAGTACAACAACATCTGTTTCAACACACGATTTCACATCAAAAATCTTGCAAAACAAATATATAAACGGAATATATATATATATATATATATATATATATATATATATATATATATATATATAGTGTTTGAGATTATCTAGGACCTACATTACAAAGTACCAGATTTGTCGCTTACAGGAGTGAATTCGCTTTTTGCTCCTTAAATATATAAAAAAATAAAAAAAATATAGGAAATCAAAATTTCCGAATTGGCGGGTTAAAACGAAAAATTGCCAAAACCTCTTTGTAAATGGTAGGGTATTCAATATTTTCTTTGTTTCTGACCAGGAATGTTATTAACCTTCTGATCAGGTCATCATGAAACTATGTGGTGAGCTTATGAGTCTGTAGCGGCACAAGCAGTCAGCGCCATATTGGTTGAGATCTCACCGCAGCCATTGCCATCTCTGAGACTGGAGCAAGACCTCACCTGCATCCATTTGCCATGTGAGAGCTCAGAATGAGGCTCGCGATGGCAAAACTATAAAAGGAAAGAAACCTCGAGGTTCGATCTCACTTTTCCCGCTGCGACCGCTAGCAGAGCACACTTCACTAGCTTGTCCTCTAGGCTAGTCTGCTTGTCACATCTCCTGAGGCAATGGCCCACGTAACGGAGAACGATGAATTCATACCGCCTGAGATGGCTGAAAAAGAGCAACATACCACCCCTTTGTATATATTGTAAATAAAAAACTAATGGAGAACCTGCGTTTTGTCTAATACTTCTTTACTTGACTGCTGGAGCCTTAGCAACACGAAGAATAAGAATTTAATGGGAGAAAGGCGATATTCAACCGATATCCAGAACCTTGCATCCCATTATAAATGGTGACCCCAATGAAAAGGAACTCTGGCAGCTGAAAGAAGCTACAGCGCTCCAGAAGACTCCACTTCTAGCCATTTGTTTCGTCTGCCGCCACATTTGAATTGCCCCCACGTGGAAACAGGATTTTATCAGTCAAGCGCCATTTTTCTGGCGATTTTTTTCAACTGACAAGAGACAAGGAAAAAAAAGCACACACACACACACACATAAACAAACAGAGAAAAAAAAAACAACCCTTGTTGGTACAGCACACATATTCACAGTATTTTTGGCATTTTGTTTTGTTTTCTTTCAACACACCCCCAAAAAAAAAAAAAAAACAGGTTTGGTGACGAAATTTTTTTTTGTTTATTTGTGCATACAGTACACAATTCCATAAATTTTACTAAGGAAATTGTTTTTTTCTCACACATGCTACTATTTCAAACAACACTTTTGTTGGTTATTTTTTCTTGGTCCTTTTCCTTTCCTCCACTGACAGAAAATGAGTTCACCCAATCTTCCGTCTTTCACTGGCAATGCTACCGCCATATTGAATGAGATCTCACGGCAGCCATTGCCATTTCTGAGATTGCAATCAGCGCCATATTGGTTGAGATCTCGCGGCAGCTATTACCATCTCCGAGACTGGAGTGACACGCCTGAAGAAAACTCGCTTTTATAGAAGCTTTTCTTCTTCCAGCTGCCTCCCAGCGAGCAAACCGTTTTAGCCACAGCGGTTGATACCAACACCGTGGATCAACTAGCTACCATGGCTGACAAAATTTAAGAGTTTGCTATCCGCCAGCACCTCGCCATGTCTGGTCTTGCTCAGACATCTCTTCCGCTGCATCTTCCTCATCACATGATGAGATTGTGGAGAAACTTAGCTCCTTAACACGCCACATGGACGCGCTTTGGTGAGGACGCTTCAACTCTTCGCGTCGTCGCAGTTGGAGCTGGTCTCGTTCATGCTCGACCGATTCTTTTTCTTCTAGTTCCAGTCTTTGTTGGTGCCACGCCCAGTATCAGCACAAGGCCCGCAAACGCATTCAGCCTTGCTGTTTGTTTTCAATCGTCAAAAAACGACCTGCGGAGGGTTTGAGCACGGCAAACACTTCCGGCCAATTCTCATTGAATCATGCATTTTTTGTAAGGGACTGTGTGTCTGGAAAAGCATTTATGGTCGACACAGGTTCTTGTTGCTTTATTTGGCCTTTGAGTTTCGCTACAGATAAGCCAAAGTGTTCAGGGATCACTTTGCACACGGTCAATTGGTCTCCCATTGCGACTTACCGTCAAGTTTCCTTACATATTAACATTAAACTTCACTGGGATTTTAGATGGATTTTGTCATAGCTGATCTCCCACATCCTATTCAGGGCGCAGACTTTTTGAACAATTTGAATCTATTGGTAGATGTCAGGCGACAGAGACTTGTCGACAGTTCTACGTCTTTGTCTATACCTGCAAAGGTCACTACCAATGCTGTTCTCAGTCCTTCATTTTTTTGTTGCCACTGCTGGTGATGCATTTCATTCACTCTTAGTGTCTTTCCCAGAGCTGGTGGATCAGCGATTCCAAACGGCAAAACCTACTCACTCCACCCTCCACTATATTACCACCACTGGGCCACCTGTTTTTACACGCCTGGGGCGACTTGCTCCAGACCGTCTTAAGAAGACTCGATCCGAGTTTGAGCATATGATCCAGCTTGGCCTTATTCGCCCCTCCACCAGCCCCTGGGCATCTCCCCTTCATTTGGCACAAAATGGGGATTCGGATTTTCGCCTGGTGGGGGACTATAGACATTTGAATGCAGTCACTGTTCCTGATTGCTACCCTACAAGAGTTCTCCAGGATTTCTCCTCTAATTTGCATGGTTGTACCATTTCCACGAAGGTCGACCTTGTTTGTGCCTATCACCAAATACCAGTCAATCCTGAGGACATACCAAAAACTGCCATCACTACTCCCTTTGGCAGCTTCAAATTCCTTTTTATGAGTTTCGGTTTGTGGAACGCCATGAACATGTTCCCACGCTTTATCAATGAAGTTGTCCGTGGACTTGATTTTGTGTCCGCTCATGTCGATGACATACTCGTTTCAAGCGATACGCGTCAGAATCACCTCCAACACTAAAATCAACTCTTTCAGCGTCCTCACGCCTACAGTGTGCAAATCAACCCAGATAAGTGTGTTTTCGGGCAGTCCTCTCTGGAATTTCTGGGGCTTTATATCGACTCAAATGGTATCAGACCTCTCTCTTCCAAGGTTGATGCAATTCAGCGCATCGCCCCCTCCCCCCACTTCATTACGCCAACTCCGTTACCTTTTGGGAGTCGTCAACTTCTACAGACAATTCATTTGTGAGTGTGCAGACAACTTACTTCCCTTGACTCAGCTATTGAAAGCAAATACAAAAAAGAATTCTCCCATTACTTCATCTGCCAAGGCGTTATCTGCTTTTGAGTCAATCAAGAAAGAAATAGCTTCTGTTCCTTTGCTTGCACATCCGGTTCCCAATGCTCTTCTCTCTTTAACTGTTGATGCATCGGATTCTGCAGTTGGTGCTGTTTTGCAGCACACTGTAGACAATCAGACTAAACCTTTGGTGTTTTTTTCCCGTCAATTGAAGTCAGCCGAACGTCGGTACAGTACTTTTGATTGAGAGCTCTTGACGATCTACCTGTCAGTTTGTCATTTTCAACATCAACTTGAGGGCTGGGATTTTGTGAATTATACTGATCACAAGCCTCTTACATAAATTGGACAAACACTCGCCTCGTGCTTTTCATCACCTGGACTATATTTCCCGGTTCACGAGTGACATTCGGCACATACCTGGAACAGAGAACGTGCTTGCTGACACACTCTCTCATCTTCCTGTGTGCTCCCTTTCATCTCCTGTTGCAATTGATTTAACTGCCATTGCGCAGGATCAGCCAGCCCTAGACACTTTGGATTTAGCTTCTACCAAGTTGTCCTGTTGCAAGTTTGCCTATCTCCCACTTCTGTCTGCTGAAGGTACCATTCTTTGTGACACAGCTACTGGTTCTCCCAGACCGTTTGTACCTGAGAACCATCAGCGCTCTGTGTTTGATGCCTTGCATTCACTGTCACATCTTGGCGTCGCTGCCTCAGTGAAGCTTATTACGGCTTGGTTTTTCTGGCCTAATATGCGTCAGATGATCACCAATTGGGCACGCTCTTGTGTAAAATGCCAGTGTTCTAAAATCCACAGGCATATTCACGCTCCTCTTGGACAGTTTTCTCCTCCGGAGACTCGTTTTTGCCATGCCCACATTGATCTGGTTGGACTATGGCCTGTCAGTCGCGGTTTCTCTTACATATTGACATGCGTTGATCGATTCTCTTGTTGGCCAGAGGCCATTGCGATAGTGGACATTTCCACTGAGTCAGTTGCTCTAGCTTTCGTTTCTAATAGAATTGCTTGCTTTGGTGTCCCAGCTAAGATAACCACGACAGTTCGAGGCTTCTTTATTTCGTGAATTGTCACGAATCCTAGGAGTTCATCACATTCGCACAACCAGCTACCACCCAGCCTCCAATGAGATGGTCGAACACTTTCACAGGCAACTGAAGGCCGCTCTACACGCCACTTCTGATCCGCAGTCTTGGACAGAATTCCTGCCTATCGTTCTTCTTGGTTGTCACACTGCTGTTAAAGCAGACTTAAGTTTCTCCTCTGCTGAACTCCTTTATGGTACCACCCTGGCACAATGTTAGCGCCGGACAACGCATCGCCTCCTGATCCAACGTCGTATGTCACCAGACTTCGCTCGTATTTCTCAAGTCTTCCACCCTTGCATCCGCGTGATCAGTCTATCCCCTCTCACGTCCCACTGGATATTGGCAAATGGACTCATGTTTTTATTTGGGATGATTCTGTGAGAGGACCTCTCGTTTCTCCTTATAAGGGACCATTTCGTGTGCTATTGCACACACCCAAAACTTTTACTCTCGACATCAATGGTCAGGCAAAGACCGTCTCGGTCGAGAGACTTAAAAGGGCACATTTTGAGGTGTCCACACCCTTTCGATGACACCCTAAACACGCCCACCTTTGATCCTTTACAACCACCCTCACATGTACCTTTGACCACACTATCACCTCCACCTTCGTCGCCACTACCTAACAGGAACAAACATTATGTCACCAGGACAGGCCGCACTGTGCATTGGCCCCCACCAAAACTCACTAAAACTATTTATATCTGACAATCTCTTTTCTGTTTCCTGTGACAGACAATTGCTTTCTTGTGTTACTGGACAGTTCCAATACTCTGCCATTGAACATTTTGTCAAATTTTGTGCATGCCAATTTATATTTCTTTTGATAACAACAAATAAAATGAGGACAAATGTAAATAATTCCTCATCTCTTGAATATGGAACTGAACAACGTATTAGTTACAGGTTTTCAATCACTTATATTTCGGTGAAAGTTACAAGAGAGTGTGAACTTGATACAGGACGAATAGCGCAAGAGAATTCGTTCGAAGAGAACTGGGGTTCATATTCTTTTACAGTGTATGATCGAATAAAGAATGTAATTGCGAGGCGACTCACAACTATTCCCCATTTGCTTTTCTAGTTTTCTTCATTTTTTTTGTTAGTAAAAAGTTTAAAAAAAAAGGTAATTTTAGTGACATTTAAATTGAGCTTTGACTTCTCAGGTAAATTTGCTAAGTCACACAATATTAAATTAAACTTGAAGCTCAGTTCAAATTCAACGTTAAGTAACAGTATGCAAATATGTTAATGATTGTTTTTATGACCAGTTATAATAAAAACAATTTTACGTTAATCTGATGGGTTACTTTATACTTTTGTATACAAGGTCGCCAAAGTGAAATGATTTCTAATTACATATGTAAACAAATACGACGAACATCTGCACGGTCATTCAAGCTGTTAGAAATAGCAGCCAAATAACAGCCATGTCTACTGGGGGTAAATAAGAACACATATAAGCAAGAATCGAACTATGCAATCCTTCATTTTACAGCCGTAAACTCAAAAAATATGCCTTTAAATTTTCTGAAAAAAACAAACAATAATACTTCAAAAATGTATGTGTAATATAAAATATATAATTTGTATATATTTAACAAGGATATTGTTTGATCCAATATAGTTGTGGCTCCAGAGTATTTTTGAGTTACATTCACGCACGATTTCTTGTTTGGGTACCTATTGTTTTGGATCCGTATTAAATACATATTCTATATAAATATGTTAATGATTGTTTTTATGACCAGTTATGAGAAAAACAATTTTACGTTAATCTGATGGGTCACTTTATACTTTTTGTAGAGTACAATAATTATTTGTCGATGTCATAACAACTGTACATTGCATCACTAGTTGGTGGTCACACTTTCAGTTCGAAAGCCCTATGACAAAGGACTTTCTAACCGCAAGTATCTTTCTAGGAGCGTCTCGGACTGTATTATCCAATATCTTGCCTTACTTTAATATTATAGGGTATGGTGAGGAAATTTGGCTGCTATTTCTACCAGATTGAACGACCAAGGAAAGCACATTGAATATAAAACTAGCAACCTGTGAATTTTTTTTTTCTTTACTATTAATTGAGCATATCCTGTTTAACTTAAAATAGCTTGTCAACTACTGACACGTTTAAGAAATTATAGGCCAAGAACTTGATATGGATCAATATGAAAGGTTCTGAAACAAAATCAAAAGTGTGGGCAAAATATCTGAGTGCTATTTTATGTCTGCTTTTCTAATATACCTATTATGCATGAAATAATTTAATAGTTTTCATCTACCACCAACTCGTTCTTGACTCGTTATGCGACGTATATAAATAGCTGTACCGAATTACTTTTAAAGGAAATTACATTCATACACCTATAACCTGATACGGACATTAAAATTGCGTATTTTCGTAATGAAAAAATAAATAAAAACTGAATATCAAAACGAAACAATTGATTAGGGGCAGTAAACAAGTGTACACTAATGTCTAAAAAGAAGAAGAAAAAAAAAGGTTTGTTCTTACGTTCGGTATTCTGATGTAAGTTAGCTACGTATAAGTATTTACAGATATATGCGAACTTTTGACAGAATTCTTGACAAGGAACAATAGCTTCAGCTATACCAGGAGCCATTTCGGGTAGTTTTCTACAGACAGTAACATCAGATGTTGTAGCTTGAGGCACACAAAATTTTTGATAGTCTTTCAAATATATACATGTCGGGTGCCAAGGCTCAAAAGTGTCAATATTAATGCAGCTTGAAGGTAAGTCGAGACAATGAGGTGAGCTACTTAGGCAAGGTTGATAGAAACAGCATAAACAAAATAATAAAAAACCAGCAACCGTCTGACCAAAACTGGCCATTGTTATTCCTCTGAGTAAAAATCCAAGTCCAACTTTTATTGTAATCTTGGTACCCTGAATCAACTAATCTTGCAAATCTTATAAAACAAAAGTAGGAAGCGTTTTCCTTTAGAAGTCAAAATGAATCAGGACCGTGTGACTAAACGGAAGTAGTGTTGTACAACAAGATAACCGGAAGTGAGTTGGTGCTAAGCTTTATGAAAGCTGACAATTATTGTGACAAATGCTTATCTGTCGTTGTGAAGGCCATTATTTCATGGCTATTTGTTTGACTCGCATCTTTCAATGACCCGAGACTAAATTTCCTTGTGTTTCGAAAATGTTCGTTCTTCTTTTTTGTAATTTTATACATTAACGGCATAACTACAGTTTGGTACCCCTCTTCCTACTGACATTGTTTTACATAACTTTCTTAATACATTTTTTTTTTTAATGAAATTAGATATAAAACATTTTTCAGACTTGGAAACGACAGCTCTAATTCCTTTTTACATGCACGGATTCGCAGGTGCATATGCACACAAATATGTGTACGTGGACACGCGAAAACATACGTTTTGCTAAAGGCGTCTCCCTCTGAAAAAAAAAGTGGGTGGATGGATGGAATACCTGCCATAAAAGCCTGATAAATAGGAGCTAATTTTGGGTTAAGCATCAATAACAACTAGCGGTAGCTTCGTGGTATTTGTGGACAAAAGATGTGATGATGATCATTCTGTTTATGATAATGGCTGTGACAGCAAGGGCAGTGATGTTAATAATGTTCATCAGTGATTCTCAAGCAATTTTGCCTATAGACCCCTTTTGATTCTCATTTTACTCGGATGGATCTTAATGGTCATTTGATACTTAAAAATATCCTCATATATTATTACGAATTGTATTTTTTTTTAAATAGAAGATATTTTGAGTATTGCAGAAGTTTAAGCAATTCAAGGCACATAAATTTCATCAAAATAATCATATAAGGACTCTGGTTGAGAACTACTGATGTAGTTGAAAGCTATGGTAATTATGGCGATAGCAGTATGTGGGTATTAGTGTAATAAAGACCATAAAAAGGAAGTAATGATAGAAGTGGAGTTGAGATAGATTACGGGCTTCTGGTAGTGGTGGTGACGATGGTGAACAGAAATCATTAAGATGCACATATATACGGACAAGAAAATGCACCCCACCACCCTGCGTCACTTTCGTGGATATGGACAAGAAGAAAGGGTGGAGAGGGAAGAGCTTTCCTCCAGCGAATTTGTCAAAAGGTCAGTGACAATGTAAAAATGTTTAAGGGAACAACTCTATGCATGCGACCTGTAGATTGGAGAACAATAGTTGGTGAGGGATTGTGCTCTTGGTGGTGAGGTTGATACTGAATAAATGAGAGTTCCTTGATCAGCCTCTCCTGTATCAGGAAAACTACATTATCCATGTGTTTGCATATTTTGTATACTACATAAATTTTTTATCTTATCTCCCTCTCTTTTCCCTTCTTTCTCTTCATCTTATCGTGTTAAATATATATTGAATAACAATAAACCATTCACAGAAATAAGAGAAACATTGTAAAGAGAGTGATGCTTCTCCTTAGGAAGGCCTCCATACAGTCACTCAACCACTAAATTGAGCCATTTCATTTGTCAAATTGTAAAATGTCCTTGCAATATGCTCAGATGCTCATTTGGAAAGCAAAAGAAATAATAATAATAACCCTTTCTACTATAGGTACAAGACATGACACTTTGGGGGTGAGGGCTAGTTGATTACATCGATCCTATTTCTCAACTGGTACTTATTTCATTGACCCCAAAAGGATGAAAGGCAAAGACAACCTTGGCGGAATTTGAACTCAGAACGTAAAGACGGACAAAATACTGCTAAGCATCTTGCCTGGCATGCTAACGATTCTGCTTGCTCGCTGCCTCATAATAATAATAATAATAATAATCCTTTCTACTATAGGCACAAGGACTGAAATTTGTGGGGAGGGAGCTAGTTGATTACATCAACGCCACTGCATAACTGGTACTTATTTCATTGACCATCAAACGAATGAAAATGGTAGAGCAGTCTTCAATAGATTCAACCAATAGTTGGATTTGTCCCCCACACAAAACAGCTGTTCGACATAACTCCACAAATCAACAATACTCATACACTGCATGAGTGGGAGCAGAATGGTTTTATCATTCTGTATGCATCTTGGACAGTCCTACCTGGCAGCACTTCCATGCCTGTAGAGTTTATCTTGAACCAGCAGAGCTCCTTGGCAGCACTGTCAGGGCAGGGATTTCTGGAAGGTATTCCTGGTGGTACCAACTTGAAAGTCCTCTGAAAAAGACCAGCAAGCTTGTTCATCCCTATTAATGCCTAGAGTTTTCCCAAGAATGTCCATGTTCTTATGCACTACTTGATTTCTATGTATAGCAAACATAATTTCCACTAATTGCATTGCTTGATTGGTAGAGGGCAGTGAGTGCCTGATGACATTCCAGATGCCAAGAGTAATAATGTTGTCATTGCTGGTGGCATCAGTGTTAAAATGGTGAGCTGAGCAAAATGCTGCTAAGCATTTTGTCTGTCTTTATGGTTTGAGTTTAAGTTCTGCCAAGACTGACATTGCCTTTCATCCTTTTGGAGTCAATAAATAATGCACCAGTGAAACACTGGGCTCGATGTAATCGACCAGTCCCCTCCCCCAAGACTTCAGGTCTTGTTCCTTCAGTAGAAAGGATTATTATTATTTAAGGTGACGAGCTGGCAGAATCATTAGCACACTGGACAAAATACTTAGCGGTATTTTGACTGTTGCTACATGAGTTCAAATTCTGCTACGGTCAACATTGCCTTTCATCCTTTCAAGGTCGATAAATTAAGTACTAGTGAAATACTGGAGTCAATGTAATTGACTCATCCCCTTCCCCAAAATAGCTGCCCTTGTGGTAAAATTTTGCAACCATTATCATTGTTGTTGTTGTTAAGATGGCAAGCTGCCAGAATTGTTAGCATGCAGGACAAAATGTGTAGCAGCATTTTGTCTGTCTTTACGTTCTGAGTTCAAATTCTGTCATGGTCGACTTTGTCTTTTATCATTTCAGTAACTCTAGATTGTATATGACTCAGACTAGAATTGTCCCACCCATGCAAGTATTGACGGTGAACATAAAAATGACAATGATGATATGTGTGTGTGCAAAAGATTCTATTGTGATATGAAATCTACATTCCCATCCTGTTTTGAATGGAATAAATATGAGTTGCTTTTTAATTATTAAAACATGAAAATAACATCAAGAAGGAAACAAATTCTGTTTCTATTTGACCAAAGGTAAAACAGATATTGAATAACAATAAACCATTCACAGAAATAAGAGAAACATTGTAAAGAGAGTGATGCTTCTCCTTAGGAAGGCCTCCATACAGTCACTCAACCACTAAATTGAGCCATTTCATTTGTCACTGAGCTGTTTCAGTACAACCACACTGTATATAGAAAAGTTAAGTTATAGCAGCTACCACTAATCTGTTTCATTAAAACTCCTAAAAGGTTTTATCATGCCAACTATCACAGATTTTTCAAATAAATAATTAAAAGTTACTAAATATTTAAAGTTATTTCACTAATGTTTTCCTTTTTTTATTTCATTATTTTATAAGTTTGAGGTAAGGGAAATTGGAGAAGCTGGAGGTAGGTAGGTAAGATATGTGATGACATGGAAAGTGTACTGATAGGCACAAGAGAGTGAAGGGGCCTGCAGGCGTTGGGAAGATTGGGGAGTTTCGACAGAAGCCAGATAATATATATGTGCGAGGAAGGGCATGGTTGGAAAGGACATGCATGTATGTCTGAATAATCATGATTTTATTTAGCTTGACATGTCTTCTCAAGTGCAGCAAATTGCCAGAAGTCTTGGTCATTTGTCATCTCCTCTGTGAGGCTTGACAACTGAAGATCATTTCTCACTACTTCATCCCATGTCTTCTTAGGTCTACCCCTTTCACAGGTTCCCTCTACAATTAGAGATTGGCACTTCTTTATGCTGCTGTCCTCATCCATATGCATCACATGACCGTACCAGCACAGTCTTCTCTTTTGCACACTACATCTGATGCCTCTTATATTCACATTTACGCTTCATCATTCATGCACACTGACATTGGACATCCAGTATAGCATGCTGGCTTCAATTCTTTCAAACCTACACATGTCCTCTGTGTTCACAGCCCATGTTTCATTGCTATGTAGCATGACTGTCCATATACAGGCATCATACAATCTGTCTTTCACTGTGTGGTAGAGGCCCTTTGATACCAACAAAGTAACTCTCTGAATTTTGCCTAGTCTGTTCCTATTTTAGCAACTATGCTCTTAGAGCATCCATATCCACTGTTGACTTGTTCACCTAGATAACAGAAACTATCTATTACTTCTAAGAATCACCCAGGACATTTGAGGAAGTTCATTTTTTGTTTTGTACCTTCTGAGAGTGGGCCTCCTGGCCCTTAGCTTGGTGTGTACAGTATTGAAATGTATTCATAAGATACATATTGGCATCTATCATACTGCCCATTTTCCTCTCCATATGTTTGGCCATTGAAGACACTAGAAAATATGCACAGCTAAGAATTTCTCTTGCTTTTAATTGCCTCATTCATTCAAACTCATCTATTCTCTAAAATAATTCTTTTTTGATTGTTCTAACCCTACAATGATAAGCCTTGTTTCTTGGCTGTACATATTTCGTACTTTTCTCTAAAATAATTCTTGCTTGTTTGCTCAACCTCTTAAAATGACCTTCATCAAATAACTTCCAAGTTTACAATCTCTCCCTCTAAAATAATAATCCCTTCCCTCGTTTCTTGACAACATATATATACGCATTTTGTACCGTTCACTAAAATAATTTCCTTCCTGTCTGTATCTCTTATTTCTTGTTGCAATGGCTACTCCCTGCTATTTCTCTTTCAAGCTTAGGGCAAAGTCTGCCATCTTCATCTATTTCCGGCTGTCGCCTCCACACCTGTTCCCCACCTCTCAGACTTGCGTTAGTTTAGGACACTCAAAAATATGCACAGCTAAGCTAAGAATTTCTCTTGTTTTTAATCGCTTCATTCATTCAAACTCATCTGTTCTCTAAAATAAGTCTTTCTTGTTTGTTCTAACCCTACAATGATAAACCTTGTTTCTTGGCTGTACATAATTCATACTTTTCTCTAAAATAATTCTTTCTTGTTTGTTCTACCCCTTAAAATGACCTTTCATGTCAGTGGTTGTTCCCACCCTTTCCCATCCCCACCACCAATACCAGAAATCTCTTTCTCTTACCAGCCATCCAGTTGCCCTTCCCCTCTCTCCTCTTATATCGGTAATCTTGCCACCTTCTCCTTTCCCTCCCCCACCATCTCTGGACTAACTAAACCAGATAGCACCCACTTACCTTCTCACTTTTTTTTTTTTACATTTATATCTGCAGCATCAGTAATGCTTACACCCACAATGCTCATAACGCTTATATTTACAACACCCCAAACACTTTCATATACAATGCTTCCTTACTCCCACCCCTCCAGTAGAGGCAACAACCTCAACTATTCTAACATGTTGAAATGACGGTAGGTTAAAAGCAAGAATAACTTTTACAACGTCTGTTACCAAATGATCATGTGAACCTTCTTTTCAGGTGCTGAATAACATCTCTCCTTCCTGTGTTACCTCCCATATCTCTTTCCCAGTTTTCAGAGTTGGCACTGTAAATGTAGGCACATTGAAAGGTAGGTCTAGTGAGATTGTAAAGACACTTGAACAGAGATGTGTTGATGTATGTTGCGTACAAGAGGTAAGGTGGAGAGGAGCTTCAGCCAGAGTCCTCACAGGCAAAGCACATAGGTATAAACTCTTCTGGGAAGGTAATAGTGATGGAATAGGGGGTGTGGGCATACTTCTTGCTGAGAAATGAGTGAATAAGGTAATTGAGGTAGTGAGGGTGTGCGATAGAGTACTTAAACTCAGGCTAGTTTTGCAGAATAGTATAGTGACAATTATCTCTGCCTATACCCTACAAGTGAGCCTATCAAATAAACAGAAGGATCATTTTTATGATATTCTTCTGCAGACTACCTCAAAGATGAGTGACAATGATCTCGTCTTAATGGGCATATTGGACAGCAACCTGGTATCTTCCATAGTATACATGGGTGATATGGAGTTGGTACCAGAAATGAAGAAGGAACTAGGCTCCTGGAGTTTTGCGATGCAAATAACCTATTGATCTGCAACACCAACTTCAGGAAGTCAGCCAGCCACCTGATAACCTTTCAATCAGGTGACTCTGCTAGCCAGATTGATTTCATTCTCACCAGACAGTGGGATGCATGGCTGCTCTTAAATACAAAGACCCTCTCTGCTGAATAATGTACCCCACAACATAGACTAGTTATTAGTGATTTTAGACTCAAGGCCAGAAGGATGCCAATCTGGAAAAGCAGATCAATCTGGAAAAGAAGGACTTGGAATCTTAAGAACCCGTCACATGGTCAGAGATTTAGGGATATCCTTACCGAGAAATTTTATAGTAGGAAGGAGGAGCTACAGTCCTGTGACATAGAAGGCAGCTGGGAATTCCTGCAAAACAACTTGCTGAGTGCCACAGACCAAATCTATGGCTGATGCAAAGTCCCTTCCAGACCTAGGGTAACATGGTGGTGGAACAATACTGTAGACGGGCCATTAAAGCAAAGAAACAGGCTTAGAAGGCCTGAAAGAGTTGGGGTAGCAGGAGAATGTATCAGATAGGCAAAAGGGAAGCTAGGAGACAGGTATATATAGCCAAGAGAGGAGCAGAAAAGAAGTTTGCCAATGTTCAGCAATGTGAGGACCAAAGAACTGAAGTATTTCGGATTGCAAGGCAGTGTGTGAGAGAAAACTGTAATGTCAAAGGAGAGAAATGTGTTCGCATGGATGATGGTGCCCTTGTGTTTAATGATTCTGCAAAGAAAAAGGCTTGGAGATGCTATTATGAAAGACTGCTGAATGTGGAGAATGAATGGGAAGAAAATCTGCCAAAGGTTCACCCAATTGAGGGACCAGCTACCTGAATTGACAGCACTCTTGTAGATAAAGCAATTAAGGATATGAAGACAGGGAAAGTACCTGGTCCATCAGGTGATGAAAGTTACAGAGAGAATCATAGCCCAACTAATTAGGGAGAAAGATGCAGTTTGGTTTTGTGCCAGGCAGAAGCACCACTGACGCTATATTTCTGGTAAGACAGCTGCAGGAGAAATATCAAGCCAAAGATAAACTTCTGTACCTGGCTTTTGTTGACTTGGAGAAAGCCTTTGACAGGGTCCCCTGATCCCTTATCTGGTGGTTAATGCGGAAACTGGGGATAGACGAGTGGTTGGTAAGAGCTGTACAAGCCCTGTACAGAGATGCTGTCAGTAAGGTGAGGGTTGGCAACGAGTATAGTGAAGAATTCCGAGTAGAAGTAAGGGTTCATCAAGGATCAGTCCTCAGCCCCCTCTTATTCATCATAGCTCTCCAGGCAATAACAGAGGAATTCAAGACAGGCTGCTCCTGAGAGCTCCTCTATGCTGATGACCTTGTTCTAATAGCTGAGTCACTGGCAGAACTAGAGACGAAGTTTAGGGTGTAGAAGCAAGGTCTAGAATCGAAGGGCCTTAGGGTCAACCTAGCAAAGACCAAAGTCTTAGTAAGTAGGAAGGTTGACAAACCACAAATCCCTTCAGGTAGATGGCCCTGTTCGATCTGTAGAAAAGGCATGGGTAGAAACTCCATACGATGTACCCGGTGTAAGCTATGGACACATAAAAGGTGCAGCAATATCAAAGGAAGGTTAACCATGGTAGTGAGCTGGCAAAAACTTTAGCATGCCAGCGAAATGCTTAGTGGTATTTCGTCTGTCTTTATGTTCTGGGTTCAAATTCTGCTGAGGTTGACTTTGCCTTTCATTCTATCGGGACCAATAAATTAAGTACCAGTTGCATCTCCCCTTCATTTGGCATGTAAAGGGAATTCTGATTTTCGCCCAGTGGGGGATTATAGACGTTTGAATGCAGTCACAGTTCCCGATTGCTACCCTATAAGAAATCTCCAGGATTTCTCCTCTAATTTGCATGGTTGTAGTATTTTTTCTAAGGTTGACCTCGTTCGTGCCTATCACCAAATACCAGTCAATCCTGAGGATGTGTAGTGAAACTACCTATCGTCTCTAATACCTATTGCCATTAGATACAAAACTGCTATCGCCATTCTTCTCATTTAAATATAAACAAACGCGAACGTAGGGGAAAACATTAACCTTGTCATCACGTGACTGATCATTATTCGAATCGGCAACTTCTTCGAACCTTTCCCGCCAGAACGCAAACTGACCAATCACGGCCCCTAATAAGGTCACGTGATAGAGTAAAATTCTGAAGGCATTTGGAGCCCTCTTAACGCTATAAATAGATCAACTAATACCCAATAATTTCTCTTTGAGAACTGTTCCGTGTACCACACGACAGCAGCAGCAGTTCCAGCGACCACTTCAACAGCTTCGTCCAGCCAACAATGACCACCGCCGTCGCCACATCAGCAACAAGAGTCTACGACTACTAACCAGCACCATCGTCATGACCAACACGATTACTACCAAGCAGCCTCTACACCACCAGCGTCAACACGACTTACTATGTACACCAAACCAAACCTCCGCGACACATCTCTCTCTTCGATTCTGTTAGGTGACTCAGCTTCACCACGATAAATAAACAGACAAGAGTTCTCAGCCAGCGACGAACATCTGTATAACAAGAACCACGGCCCAACATCGATGCCACGATATCACAACTAGTGATCAGCTCTGCCACACTCAGCCTCTCCTCCCTTTCACATACAGAACTTTTCTTATAGTGTACTAAAGAACTGGTATAATTGCTCACGTGTCATTTACTGACTCTCTTTCTATTTGCTATAATAATTCACATACACACACATGTATCACTCACATACACACTTTTCTTTGTACGACGGCCTGTCTTTGATTGTTATTATATGTCGCATTCACACTCTCACACAGACATACATCTTTAACACTACAATAAATATCTCTGTTATTCATCTAATACGGTTGTGGTCTTTCATTACTGGTCACATATGTTATCGTCGTATAACATATCTATATCATTATTGATATATATATATTTGTGTTCGACCGTGTGACACGTTTAAATAAAAGGAGTCCTCTGTTTTTCCATTCGTCACCATTGCTCCTTTTTGAGTTCGCACGGTCATCCCTTACAGATGTACCAAAAACTGCCATCACTACTCCCTTTGGCTGCTTTGAGTTCCTTTTTATGAGTTTCGGGTTGCGGAACGCCACGAGCACTTCCCAAAGATTTATCAATGAAGTTGTCCGTGGACTTGATTTTGTGTTCGCTTACATTGATGACATACTCGTTGCAAGCGACACACATAAGAATCACCTCCAACACTTAAATCAACTCTTTCAGCATCATCGCATCTGCAATGTGTGAATCAACCCCGATAAGTATGTTTTGGGGCAGTCATCTCTGGAATTTCTGGGGCTTTATATTGACTCAAATGGTATCAGACCTCTCTCTTCCAAAGTCGATGCAATTCAGCGCATCGCCCCCTCCCCCCACTTCATTACGTCAACTCCGTCACCTTTTGTGAGTCATCAACTTCTACAGACAATTCATTCGTGATTGTGCAGACAAGTTACTTCCCTTGACTCAGCTATTGAAAGCAAATACAAAAAAGAATTCTCCCATTACTTCATCTGCCGAGGCGTTATCTGCTTTTGAGTCCATCAAGAAAGAAATAGCTTCTGTTCCTTTGCTTGCACATCCGGTTCCCAATGCTCTTCTCTCTTTAACCGTTGATGCATCGGATTCTGCAGTTGGTGCTATTTTGCAGCACACCATAGACTAAACCTTTGGTGGTTTTTTGTCGTCAATTAAAGCCAGCTGAACGTCGGTACAGTACGTTTGATCGCAAGCTCTTGGCGATCTACCCGTCAGTTCGTCATTTTCAACATTTGCTCTGTCATCTTAATCGGACAAACACTCACCTCGTGATTTTCGCCACCTGGATTACATTTCCCAGTTCACGAGTGACATTCGGCACATACCTGGAACAGAGAACGTGCCTGCTGACATACTCTCTTATCTTCCTGTGTGCTCCCTTTCATCTCCTGCTGCAATTGATTTAACTGCCATTGCACAGGATCAGCCAGCTCTAGACACTTTGGATTTAGCTTCTACCAAGTTGTCCTGTTGCAAGTTTGCCTATCTCCCACTTCTGTCTGCTGAAGGCACCATTCTTTGTGATACAGCTACTGGTTCTCCCAGACCGTTTGTACCTGAGAACCACCGGCGCTCCGTTTTTGATGCCTTGCATTCACTGTCACATCCTGGAATCGCTGCCTTGGTGAAGCTTATTATGGCTCAGTTTTTCTGGCCTAATATGCGCCGGATGATCACCGATTGGGCACGCTCTTGAGTAAAATGCCAGCATTCTAAGATCCACAGGCATATTCGCGCTCCTCTTGGACAGTTTTCTCCTCTGGAGACTCGCTTTCGCCATGTCCACATTGATCTGGTTGGACCATGGCCTGTCAGTCGCGGTTTCTCTTACATATTGACATGCATCGATCGATTCTCTTGTTGGCCAGGGGCCATTCCAATAGTGGACATTTCCGCTGAGTCAGTTGCTCGAGCTTTCGTTTCTAACTGGATTGCTCGCTTTGGTGTCCCAGCTAAAATAACCACTGATCGCGGATGCCAGTTCGAGGCTTCCCTATTTCGTAATTTATCACGAATCCTAGGCGTTCTTCACATTCGTACGACCAGCTGTGGTATATGGGATCGAATTAATGATTCAGGCAACAACAGAGGACTTGAACAGTGTGGTGGAGGAGATTGTGCTTCCGGAAGATGTGAGACTGAGAGTTACTGTGGAGTGTAGGCCGCCAGTGTGTTTCACATGTGGAAAAAGGGGCCGCATGAAGGCATGGTGCACCCAGAGAAAGCCACAAACAGAACAAGAGGAGAGTGTGGACCAGGTAGTACAGGACAAGGCAACAGAAAAAGAAGTGAAGGGATTCACTATAGTTTAAAAGAAAAGAAGGAGGAGCGGAGGAATGAATTCTCCGCCAGAGAAGCAGAAAAAGAAGAGAGATGTGAAAAAAGAAACTGTGAAGAAGGGTAGTAGGAAGGAAAAAGAAAGTGGAGTTATCAGTGGAGAGAGTGTCGGAAACCCAACTGTATGAAGGTGAGATGGAGAGACTATTTATGGAGAAGAAAAGAGAGAACCAAAAGTCCAAGAGAAAGGAAAGAAGATACGAGGAGGAGAAGGAGTATGGTGTTATGTAACATACCCCAAAAATGTTGAAACAGAGAAAAAAAATAATCAAGTTACATTCAATAGTAAGAGTGAAGGTGCCTTCATACGTCTACGCGGATGATATGAAGGCAATATTGATCGAAGAGGAAAACTATAGAAAATTTAAAGAGATGTGTGGAGATAACTTTGACCTGCCAGGAGTGGAGGTGGAATTTAAAGTGTTGCCACCAGTGGTGGATTTAAGAGATATCGAACCACTAATGAAGTTCTACTAAAGACAAAAAAAAAAAAAAAAAAAGGTATGAAATCAAAAGGAAAAAAAAAAGAACAATTGTAAATAATACATATAACGGTACGCATGAGAGTGGGGCCCATGCGTCCATTTTCATTTTCATATAACTTTCATCTCATTTACATTCGTTTTATGTTTTTGTCCCCACTGTGGTCTTGTCTGTCCTTGTGGTGTCCCCATCTATGTTTAGGGCTTTATGCCTAATAAAGACATCAGAATATCTTTGATACTCAGCACAAACAGTATGAAACAAAGTGGGTTACCTCGTTGAACTCTTAAGGCAGAAAGAATATAATAGCTGCCAGAGTATATATGAGAGGCTTCCCGAAAAGCCTGCCATGCAAAGTAGCAGATCTTTGAAGCTTTTTTTTTTATATTGAGCTGAGAATGACATCGCGTCTAATTGAATTGAAGGCTTTTTTAAAATCGATTTTGAGAACTATCTCGACCACTGGGAGAGTGTTCACGAAAGTCTGTGGCGTGAAAGGCTGCTTCAGACTCTAGTTTAATATCAACCTCGAGTCGAACGGGTGTGAATTTGGAAAAGAGATAATAGGAGACGTGAGCTCTCTTAAGTACACCTAACTGCTTTAGGACAATGAACATTAATAAATTTAAAGAAACATCACAAAGCAACGAGGAACCAAAATGCGCTATGTAGAGGAGGATACTTTGGTGAGAGTATTCTCCCTTACATTATTTGTTTATGAAATTGCGTGAGACGCCTTTTGTGTATAAACTTTCCCTACAAGCCGTCATTCTATTAATGTTACTACTTGTTTATTCGTGATAAGATAGAAATGGACAGTCTTCTTCATTTTGAGTGAAACGCTCAAATTACTTTTTCGGAATTAATGTGAATATGATTTAATTTCATAGTTATCTCATCTTGATTGCTTTTTCCCCTTCCACAAAACATGTGCTTAACGTAATGGCGGCATCCTCTTGTGCGAATGTCATCTACAAACTTGGAAGAACTTTATTTGCACCTTCAGCCTATGTAACCAGGTAATTAAAAATGTTTTTATATATCTAATCAAAAGTGCTGCAAGATCACAGCCATCGCTGCAGGCGACTTGATTTCTAAGTATTGAAATTTTGGTTCATTTTCGTCGTTCATGCCCTTGAAAAATATGTTACAGTTCATAAAACTCAAGCATTTCGATGGCATATGTATACGAATTGTAAAACAGTGCTTTTATAGATAGAGTATACTATAAATTTTCTACAGTAGTCGAATATGCTTATACCTTAGACAAATACGGTTATTATTTTCCCAGTCACCTTGGAAAATTGGCCCCTAAAATTTAAAGATACACGCATACAAGAAGTTTTTAGAATGCGGTGTTTACGGTCTATATTAAGAGTAGAGTATAAGAGTATAATTAGGAGATAGGCCTAGAAATACTTCCATAAGAAAACCATCTCTACGTAATGTATACCATACCCAGATTATAAGAACTGAAATGGCCGGTCATGTATTAAGAAGGCAATTCAATAATTACGTAGACTTCTCAAACTCCGGAATGCATGTTTGACCGTCCGAGATATGGATCTCTCATATGAAGAGGCTAATGATAGTTCAGCTGGCAAGAGAAAGCGAGGGTCCGAAGAGAAGTGAGCAGTGAAGAATACATTTTTTCAAAAACTGTTTGAGTTGATTCTTTGGCTACTGACAGCTAATACCATGACTGGCCGGAGCGAGCTATCTGTCTGTCTGTCTCTCTCTCTCTCTCTATCTATCTATCACTCGAAAGTTATTGGAACAAATTTGACACCTATATCCATGCGTTTGAAAACACACAGAGTAAAGCAGAGTGGTCCCGAACGCGCAGTCGCGCATCCGCGCTAGCTAGTCGTGAGCGGTCGATCCTATTATTTTTAAACTTTAAACTTCATTTGTTTTCTATTTTGATAAATTCTCTCTGTTGAAAATTATATTTTTTTATTTTAAATAATTTGCAATTTCAGAAAATATATTTTTATATTAAATTTGCGTTTTCTAATTTGATAAATTCTACGGACACAAACAGAGGTGAACGAGTGATATATATATATATATATATATATATATATATATATATATATATATATATATATATATATATATATATATATATATATATATATATAAAGAGAGAGTGAGATAGACAGACAGATAGATAGCTCCGGCTAGTCAGTAGCCAAAGAATCAACTCAAACCAGCAGTAACGTTCCTTGTCAGTTCTACTTTCAATTCTGACAGCTAATACCATGACAGTGCCAACTGTTTATTGTACATAATGAAAGGTTGGTATTCACCGGGTTATTTTGGATAACTTTGCGTTTAATACTCTGCCTAATAAACGATAAATGGCGTGAAAACAATAACAAAATAATAAGAATGCTTAGAAAGAAAATTCATATTGATTCCCTAAGCCGATATAACTTTGCGAATATCATCTGATCTACAAATTTTATTTTCAGAAGCTAATGGATGCTAGTTGACGGTCAGGCCGTGTGACAGAGAATTTATCCACATTTGATCCGTTGTTGCTGCTCTATTAACAGACAGGTTCACTGCCTATAAGAACTAATAGCCTCAAAAAAAAAAAAAAAATCACCCGCAAGCACACAAAAAAACATGCACCTGTATACATACATCAGAGAAATAGTCAGAGTAAAATGTTTTTTTAATTTTAGATCTGGCCCCAAAAAGCCAAAAAAAAAGGGGGGGGGGCTAATGCAGTTTCACACCTCTGCTTGAAAAATGCATTAAAAAAAAATCTTTTCGGATTCCTGTTTTAGATGTGGGAGATTATGAATATGCAAAAAAAAAAAAAAAAAAAATTTAATTCAACACCCCTCATTTAAATTTTTGATTTTTTTTTTGCTCTAAAGTGATCGTAGCGAATTGACGAACATATGCAAATCGAAATTAAATACATACAAAAATATTAACATTTCTTTTTTGCATATTCGTAATCTCTGTCATCTAAAACGTAGGAATCTGAAAATTTTTTTTCAAAAAAATACATTTTTCAAGGAGAGGTGTGAAACAGCACTAGCCCCAAAAGAAAAAAAAAAGTTTTGGGGACACCTTAAGCAAGTTCCCAAGTATTTACACTTACCACTCTGAATGGCAGGAGAGAATAAATACACAGTCTTTCATGTACTGTGCAATCTGTCTCTCAATTGTAAATTTACTGTTGTTGTGGTTTTGATATTTTGGGGAGATATGAACTAAATGCCTTTACTCAACTCCTAAAAATTCACACATGAAGATTCCAAAAAGTTATCTGGAAAGTGCTATTTTCTTCATTGCACTTTTCAACAGTTTCTAGATTATACATTATCCTTTCATAAATTATATTTCTTGGGAAGAAAACTGAAAATGATGACAGGAGACTTAGAGGTTACAATTTTAATTAATTCAGTCAGTGAAATCAGCTCTTGTTCACTGAGTGCCTAATTATGGAAATCTGATAAATTAAAAATTTTTTTGTTTTAGGAATTATCTAAGTAGTTTGGGTTTAACTGTATGACACAGTTCTATATTTAAGAGATGAGGAATTATGTACATTATTTACATTTGATAGCCTCCAGCCTTCATCAGGTGTCTTGGAGAAATTTCGAACCTGGGTTCTCATTCCTAAGGTATTTTTCTATTGTTATTATTATTATTATTCAGGTCACTGCCTGGAATCGAACCAGGAATCTTGGGATTAGTAGCCCACACTCTTAACTACTATGCCATATGCCCGTGGGCAATTATGGAGTGAATTTTAGGACTTATAAATCTAATATTTTCCTATCCTTCCTTAATACTGGTTCCCATTTGCTATTCATATCTGCACTCAGTCTGCTTAGGAGGTTGTTGTGTCCTAGCATATGTGCTGCTTCTTTTAGTTTTCGTATTTTCCATTGGTGTTCTCTGTCTATTATTTTAACTTCATCCCACAGGGGGAGGTGGTCTCCATTTTTCCGTATGTGATCAGCTATACCCAATTTATCAATATCTCCTCATGTCACAACTTTGTGATGTTTGTCTACCCTTATTTTGAGGGGCCTGTATGTTTCACCTTTGTATTACCTACTACAGCTGCATGGGATGGAGTATACGCAGTTTTTGGTCTTATTCTCTTCTATTGGTGGTTTTACTTCAAGGAGATATTTGCGAAGTGTTGTATTACTCTTGAATACTGTCCTGATGTTGTACACCAAAAGAGATTACAGATGAGATGAAGGAAGTTTATGGTGATGATGCACCATCATACAATATAATCAAGCACTGGCATCACCATAGCTGCATGTTACTCAGATGAAAGCTATGAAATCCTTCCTCACCCACCAAATATGGTTGAACATTGGTGGAAATTGCTCCTATTTCTGGATGACCACATTCTGCCATTGATGACAACACTATCCATAAAGTGGAAGTTGCCATTTTGGAGGATTGCTGCATAACTATTTGGCAACTCCCCAAGAAGTAAAGATAAGTGTAGCCTCCATGGAAAAAATCATTTGTGACCATTTTCACATGCGGAAGTTGTCTGCATGATGGATTCCTTGGATGCTTGCACCTTTTCATACTTTTGTAATATGTCGACCAAGTGTTCACTTTGAGAATGTTTTGTGCTTGCTATTCTGTGATGAAACTGTTTGTGCATGTAAAGCTCAATAGGTATAGAGCAATAGCCTTTAACTGTATTTGTGGATACTACATGCATATTTAAAAACAAGGATAACGTGTATGCTTCTCTCTGTTAACACAATTTGGTCTTGTATGAAGATACAAAGGTTGGGACATTCATGTTTCCTCAATAGTTTCCAGTGAAGTACTAAGTAACTATGAAGACATCAGCACATCTAAAAAATAAAAAAGAAACTGCACTATGACTCATAATTTTATTATTTCTCTGCAGGTGGTCTTTGACCCCTTTGAGGGGTTCAATATGGAGTCCAAGATATTTACCTCCAACAATCTCTAAGAAAGAATTATCAGAAGAGTTAGATGAAACAGATGAAAGAAAATATCGCCCTATCAAAGCCGCATGTAATGAAGAGACAACTTCCATTTTGTATGATCCAGTTCTTGCGTTAGTATATATTACATTTTATTTTTATATTCTTTATGAATGTTAATTATGAAACTGAAGAGGTTCTGCATGTGATGATGGTGTTACCAGATCATTACAATATACGTTATTAGTACTGGGCATGTTTATTTACCTTACTTTTAATACATGTTAGTAATGTAAATATCAGTTAAATCCCAGTAGATAAATCCCAGGAAGATTATCTCATTTTCTTATAAAAATGAGATAATCTTCCTCTTGATAGGACATTAGTCTATCATAAGTAACATTCCAAGAAGATGTAACTTTCTGACAGCTTGGTGAACTGAAATTTATCATCTTTCTTATCACAATGAACCATAGTGTTTGTGATCATCTCTAGTTTCTGTTGTATTAAGTGAATAAAAGAGAAATCACTATGTGGATAAGATTCTCTTCTGCTGCAGGTAGCTTTGCTTGGTAGTAAAACTGAACTTAACATTTATTGTAAACTATTGAATATTCATTAATATTCTTACAACCAACAACTGTTAATTATACCACTTGTAGTACTTAGAAATAAATCAACTTTATTGTTGAAAGTCATATCTTGCCCATTGGAGCAATGCAGTAGCATTACCTCCATTTCCTTTAGATGGTTGCATGGTATCTTGTCAACTCAGTCATTCCTGCTTTCTAGATCAGCTGAAAAGGTGCGTAGAATTAAGTGTACTATTCAAATATATTGTATTTATATAGTAATACATAGGATAGTTACAGGAGAATGACATGACTAATAAAGTTAATTATATACAATAAGTAAATTGACTGCCACGAATAAGAAAGAGTGGAAATAGCAAGAAATAAAGTTGGAGGAAATAGTTTTTAAAAACTTTTATCTGGATGTAATGGTTTTTTTGCTGCTTTCTTTCCATTTTAAAATTTTGGTTTTATTTTTGGATATAAGATTATAAATATATTTTGTTTATAATAATTTATATACTCATTGCAGTAAATTCACTAATATGGTTATGAAATCAGGAAGAAAAGATGCTGCTGCTTTAGTTGTTGATGAGGTATCTTGTTGATGTTATTATTTCCATTATTAATTAATGTGACAAGTATTTTTTTTGTGCTGTTAAAAGGTTCTCAGTTTAAAGAATAGAATAGGTAGTAGTTTTATTGATTTTTAAGCCTTAATTGTTATTCCAAGGGGGACGAAAGACTCATGCAAGTCATACCTAAAAGAATATTTAAATACTATACTGAATTTTATTCACTGCATAAACTGAGAATCTTTTATATTCATGTACATTGTTCTCTATTAAAAATAGCCACTGCTTGTCTGCAATGCCTCCCCCCACCTATACCAGAAACCCCTATAGGGCTCTGCTGCCTTGCTTCTGTACCTGAAGACTTGCATACCTTTGTCCACACTACTGCGTGCACCAAAAGGTGATATGTTACTTTGTAAAATATTAGTAAATTACAAACCACCTACTTATATATAGGTAGGTGGTTTGTTGAAATTTACAAAAAAACAAAAGATGAAGACAGGTGTATAGATAACAAACAGGTGTATTAGTTTAACACTTGGGAAGGTGAGAAAGTCTTTTACATTTCGAGCCTATGCTCTTCAACAGAGAGGAGCATGAGGAAATAAACAGAGAATAAAAAACTTTTGGAGCTAGCAGTCAATCATGGCAGCTGGCTGGACAATGGTAGTTAGACAGGAGAGCTAGGAAGAAGGAGAGATAAAGTATTGGTGATCCCAAAACAAAGGTGCGTGTACATGTGTATGTGAGAGTGTGTAAGTGTGAGTAGGGGCTGGTGACTGACGTGTTGATGTGTGTGGGTGTGTGGATGATGGTGTGGATGCTGGTCAGTGGTCAGTGCTAGTGTATGATGTGTTGTGGTGTAGCGGTATTTGGGTGTAGGGATGCGAGGGTGGGGTGAGGATGTGGGGGTATGTGGGAGTGGGGTGATGATGGAGGGGGGTATCGATGAAGGGAGAAGGTGGGTAGGAGTGAAGAGAGGAAGTAGGTGTGAGGGCAAGAGAGGATGGGTAGGAGTGAAGAGAGGATGTAGGTGTGAGATGAGGAGAGGAGGGAAGTAAAATGAAGAGGGGAGGGGAGTTGAGCCCATGTAGCACAAAGGAGCGAAGAGAGAAGATTAATTCCTGTCTACGGCGAAGGCGGGAGTCCGGATGTCCCCTGTGCAAAGACAATCCAAACACAGACAGGTGTTGTAATGAATGACCAGTAGAGCGGAAATGGCGCGAGACTGGGGTGTTGTTGCCAAGTCTAATGTCTCGGAAGTGCTCTGCGAACCAGTTAGCCAAGCAGCGTCCCATTTGACCGATGTACAGAGAAGGAGAGATAGAGCAAGAGATGCAATGAATGATATTGCTAGAAGTGCATGCAAAGAAGTCAGTGATATGATAGTGACAATGATGGGTGCCTGTGAGGATGGTGGTGTTGGAGAGGTAGGGGCAAGTGCAGCAGGGGAACAAGCCAGGTTGGGAGGTGGAGTTAGGGAAGAAGCTGTGGACCAGGAGGTCACATAGGTTGTGGGCTTGCTTGGAGGGGACGGGTAGGTTGGGGAAGATGTGTGAAGTGGAGGGGTCAGACTGGAGTCGCTGGAAGGCTTGTAGAATGGTGTGTTGGAGGGGTGGTAGGTGAGGGAGATGGGGGTACATTTACTCCCAATAGCGGCAAGAATTTTAATATGTTTGAATGAGGATAGGTTAAAGCAAGAACAACTGATGTGACATGTCTGTTATCAAGCGATCACTAAACGTTCTTTCCATGTGCCGAATACCATCACTCCTTCCCATGTTCCCTCCTGCTTCCCTTTCCCAGTTTTCAGAGTTGGTACTGTCAGTGTAGGCACATTGAAAGGTATGTCTAGCAAGATTGTTGAGATGCTTGAATGGAAGTGTGTTGATACATGCTGCATTCAAGAGGTAAGGTGGAGGGGAGCTTCAGCCAGGTTCTTCACAGGCAAGACATATAGGTATAAAATCTTCTGGGAAGGTAACAGTGACGGGGTAATTGGTGTGGGCATACTTCTTGCTGAGAAATGGGTGGGTAAGGCCATAGTGGTAGTCAGTGTGCAATAGGGTGCTTAAGCTCAGGCTAGTCTTGCAGAATAGTATCTGCCTACATCCCACAAGTGGGCCTACCTAATGAACAGAAGGACCACTTTTATGATATTCTTCTGCAGGCTACCTCAAAGACGAGTGACAATGATCTCATCTTTGTGGTTGGGGATTTCAATGGGCGTGTCGGATGGCAGACTGGTATCTTCCACGGTGTCCAAGGGGGCCATGGAATTGGTTCCTGAAATGAAGAGGGAACAATGCTACTGGAGTTCTATGATGCAAATAACCTATTGATGTACAACACCAACTTCAGGAAGCCAGCCAGCCACCTGATAACCTACCAATCGGGTGACTGTGCAAGCAAGATCGATTACATTCTCACCAGACTGTGGGATGCGTGGTTGCTCTTAAATACAAAAATACTCCCTGGTGAAGAATGTACCCCACCAGCATAGACAAGTCATTAGTGATTTTAAACTCGAGGCCAGAAGGATGTTGAGAAGCAGACCAATCTGGAAAAGAAGGATTTGGAAGTTTAAAGACCATTTATATGGTCAGAGATTTAGGGACATCTTAATTGAGAAATTTGATGAGAGGGAGGAGGAACTACAGACTTGCGACATAGAGGGCAACTGGGAATTCCTGCGGGATAGCTTGCTGAGTGCCACAGACCAAATCTGTAGCTGGTGCAAAGTCCCGTCCAGACCTAGGGTAACATAGTGGTGGAACAGTGTGGTAGACAAGGCCATTAGAGCAAAGAAACAGGTCTGGAAGAGTGGGGGTAGCAGGGAACTGTATCAGATAGTCAGAAGGGAAGTTAAGAGACAGGTATATCTAGCCAAGGAAGAAGCAGAAAAGTTTGCCTATGTTCAGTGATGTGAGGACCAAAGAACTGAAGTGTTTCAGATTGCAAGACAGGTGTGAAAGAAAATTGTGATGTCATAGGAGAGAAATGTGTCCGCATGGATGATGGTGCATTTGCATTTAATGATTCTGTAAAGAAAGAGGCTTGGAAATGCCGTTATGAAAGACTACTGAACGTGAAGAATGAATGGGAGGAGGAGTGTCTGGCAAATGTTGACCCAATTGAGGGATCAGCTACCCAAATTGACAGTTCCTTGGTAGATAAAGCAATTAAGGATATGAAATCGGAAGCCCCCCCTCCCCAATCCATCAGGAATCACTGCTGAGATGCTTAAAATATCTGGCAGTTGGGTTATGGTCTAGTCACTCATATTGTAAATCAGGTGGTTCACGACGAGTCATATCCAATGATTGGTGTAGTAGCACCATAGTCAATTGCTACCAAGGTAAAGTTGATGCCTGAAAAATAATTACAGAGGTATCAAATTGTTAGATCAGGTGATGAAAGTTACGGAGAGAGTCATAGCCCAACTAATTAGGAAGAGAGTTAGACTAGATGAGATATAACTTGGTTTTGTACCAGAGAGAAGCACCACTGATGCTATATTTCTGGTAAAGCAGCTGCAGGAGAAATACATAGCCAAAGATATACCTCTGTACCTGGCCTTTGTTGACTTTGACAGGGTTCTCTGATCTCTTATCTGGTGGTCAATGTGGAACCTAGGGATAGACAAGTGGTTGGTGAGAGCTGTACAAGCCCTGTACAGGGATGCTACCAGTAAGGTGAGGGTTGGCAATGAGTATAGCGAAGAATTCAGGGTGCAAGTAGGGGTTCACCAAAGATCAGTGCTCGGCCCCATCTTGTTCATCAAGTCCTCCAGACAATAACGGGAATTTTAGACAGGCTGCCCCTGGGAGCTCCGCTAAGCTGATGACCTTACTCTGAATTACTACCAGAACTAGAGAAGTTCTAGGTATGGAAGCAAGGTCTAGAATCAAAGGGCCTTAGAATTAACCTAGCAAAAACCAAAGTCTTAGTAAGTAGGATGGGAGACAAATCACAAATCCCTTCAGATAAATGGCCCTGCTCGATCTGTAGAAAAGGTGTAGTTAGAAACTCCATAAGATGCACCTGATGTAAGCTTTGGACACATAAAAGGTGCAGCAATATCAGAGGATTGTTAACAGGGAAGCTAGTTTTTGTGTGTGGAAGATACGCAGGTAAAATAAACGCAGAAAATAGTCTCCATTAACTACCAGGAGGGCAAGCTAGAAGTAGTAGAAAGCTTTTATTATCTAGGTGACCAAGTTAGTGGAGGTGGATGCTCCAAGAGCATAACTCTGAGAATAAAATTAAGCTGGGCAAAGTTCAGAGAGCTCCTATCTCTGCTGGTAACAAAGGGCCTCTCTCTCTGAGTGAAAGACAGATTGTATGATTCTTATGTGTGAACAGCTATGCTACATGGCAGTGAAACATGGTCTGTGATCTTAAAATGGAGCAAAAATCAATATTTGGCATTTAATAGCTGTATCTGTATGTTTGTATTTATGTAAATGTATTTACGTGTCTTGATATATCAGGTGGGTGCTCATCATATGAATGTGCATGTATGTAGCAGTTACCCAGAATTTACATTTGACAATGTAAAAAACCCCCACATATATGTAATGTTGGACTATTGACTACCTTATTATGAGCTCAAATCTACAAGTTTCCTAATAGTTAAGGCAAAAAGTACATCAATTTGTAAATATACTATCTCAGACAATATACACATGTTTAAATGTGCAAAAAAAACTACCCCTCTTATGTCAGCATAGGAAAATGGATTAAAAAATGTAAATTTATTTTAGATGTTGGAGAGCATAAAAATATCCCAGTTAGAAAAATATCATAAAGCCTCAGACGAAGTAAAAACTGAAATTGAGTTAAACCCAGTTACAATATTTCATGAAGCCCTTGAAAATTGCAAACCAGTTCTATATCTAATGAAGGTGCACAAAGGTGGTGTTCGATATAATGTAAGTATAAAGACAGTTTATCCTTCTTTGATTACTTTGTTAAGATTTTATCTAAACATAGTTATATGTTAAATATTAGAGATATTTTGCAAATTCTTATTGTACGTATCTTATTACAAGGCTTCTTGATCACTTTTAGGGCCGACCAGTTTCACTCCCCATCCTCACTATGTTTTTGAAACATAAAATATTGTGTATGGGGATAGAAATGGCTTTACTTTACAATGGTTTATATTCTGCATCAAATATGGGCTTACTTTAACAAACTACTTTATGATCTGTATTTACATAATAGCTATCTATGAAAATAAGACTAGGTTCTGCCATTCTTTTATTTTATATGAATATTTTCTAGAAACATGTTAGCTGAAGATCTTGAAATATGAACAGTTTTTGCAACTATAACATTGTCAAGGTTTTTATGTACTATTGTTGTAGCTTAAAACAGTTATTAATTTGGAATGTATCATTTCAATGCAAAGGTTAGAAGCTTTTATAATAATCGCTTTTCAGAACTGATAAGCTGTTTAGTCTGTCCACCCAAGCCCTCCTACTCTTGTCATTTGGTAGGATCAGAAAATGTTGGCCAATATAATAATGTATGGTATTTGGCTATGTACCTTTACATTCTTAGTACAAACTGCCTTTGCTCCTTTTGAGGTTGATAAAATATTTAGTTATATGCTGTTTATACAGTACCAGCTGCCGAGACTTGAAAGTAAAATCCCAACATGGCCAAAAAGTTCAATAGCTGAAACCAATGAAAGAATAAGATAATTGTTATTGTTTCACTCTCAATTCCCTTGCTGAATCATGAATTGTAGCCAACTTCTCTTTGCTTTTTTACTGTTCAGGAGTTTGGGTTGATCAGTAATCATATCAGATAGGTTTTACAAATGTTATGGGCTACATATCTCCTTAGACTAAATTAAAAAAATCATTGACCACAGAGTATGGTCATGTTATGAGTGAGTAGAATAACACATAAATATTTGAAAGTATCAGGATTGTATGATTTGTTGGTTATATTGTAAACGTAGAAAGAGCAGGTTGTTGTTTAGACACAACATATATGCATACAGGCAAAACAGTACAAAGGTTGATGTATTACTTGATCTGTTAGAGCATGGCTTTATTTCTCTTTCAAATTTAAACTAATTTCATTCAGATTAATACCATCCAGATATTTGTGCAAACGAAATTAGATTTGATAATGTATTAGAAGATTAACAAATATATAATTTAAAATAAAAGAAAGTTTAAACTTTTCAAGAGCTCCATGATAGAGCTTGATTTTTTATGAGAGAAAATCTGTATCCTGTTATTTATTCAGTAGACTCTATTTTTACTGTTAAATAGGGAGAAACTTTACTATCTTGTGATATCATTCTATTTTATTATTTTGGTGTGTCTCTGTTATTTACTGCTACCTTGCTGTTATCTCTTTGCTGCTCATAACACTTATTGAACTGTCTTGGACAAGTTAGTAGCAATCTATTTGAGTTGATTCAATGTCTGTTTTTGTGAAACAATTTTAGGTCCCAGTATGCTGTCCTCCAAAAAGGCAGACATTTCTGGCAATGAAATGGTTGGTCCAGAATTGTCGTGATAAAGAGTGGAAAGCGAAGATGTCAAATAAGTTATCTATAGAAATCTTAGCTGCTTATAATTATGAGGTATGTCATACTTATTTTAATTTTTTTCTATTTGTTTAACTAAGTAAAATTTAAATAAGCTAGATTAATTGCAAGAAAATATAATTAAGAAAACATCAGCTAAGGTAATTCAGCCAATCATCCATGTTATTTATTTCCTTTAGTTCATTTTATTTTTCATTATGTAAATTATATTAGGCTAAAAGTACTTGTAACTCTTTCTATTTATAAAAATTTAATCAAATCAAATGATTTTCAGGTTTGATTATACTGTGCTGATGAGGTCTAATAGACCAAAGCATGCTCATAGTTGTCTCTTGTTTGCAAAAGGATAAGGCTGTCCTTTCTTGATATTTGTAAATTAACTCAAGAATTTAATTCTTAAATTCTTGAAATTATACTAAGGCAAAATTGTTTGCTC
This sequence comes from Octopus bimaculoides, assembly GCF_046866305.1. Lineage (NCBI taxonomy): Eukaryota > Metazoa > Mollusca > Cephalopoda > Octopoda > Octopodidae > Octopus > Octopus bimaculoides. Next base: position 97,503,778 of record NC_142932.1, on the reverse strand, counting down.
ACTGGGCAAAATACTTAGCTGCATTTCGCCCGTTTTTACATTCTAAGTTCAAATTCCAATGGGGCTGACTTTGCTTTCATAAGTACCAGTCAATCACGCATTGGTGTAATCGATTTATCCCCTGCACCGAACTTTCTGGCCTTGTGCTAAAATTTAAAACTAATTCTTGAAATTATCTGTCCTTCACTTTGAGTGTTGCTAACAATTGCTGCCAGATTTTTTGATTTCTTTTCCCCAAGAAGGAAATTTCAATTAAGAATATTTTTGTGTTTGGTGTTCAGTGCCTATCTTCTAAGTTAATAAAATATATGTTTACTTCCTTTTCTAATTGCTTTAATCTTTCTTAATAGCAGTAACACTGATTTTATAAAACTGTTTTACTTCCGTTTTATCACTGGTAAAAATGAATGTAAATTATTTAGTTACTTGTTGCAAGTATTTGTTTAGTGGGGTTACTTCCCTTGTCTGAAATACATAGTTATGTGCCTTGCTTTGGGATACTATAAAAGAATTACAAAGATTTGAATTCATAGCAATGCATCTTAGTGTCATGCCACTTTCACTCAATATCAACAGTTTCTTTAATAAGATTTACAAAGACTGGAGTTCTAAGCTTTAATATATTAAAGCTTAAAAGAAACATTTTTTTCTCTTTTTTTAAATAAGTTTAGGCCCTCCTAAACTGGTAAATTGTTATGGTTGATCTCAACCTGAATATCTGTGAGAAAAATGTCATTGGAGAAGGAACCTGAGACTTAGTCTAAATGTTTGCAACAGGTGATGGTGTTAGGAGTATGAAGGAAAGTGTAAAGAAAATCAAGTTCTTTATAAGAAGTTTATGTATGTCTTTCTGATTTTATAGGGACGGACGATACTGAAGAAACAAGAACTTCACCGGCAATGTGAAGCCAATAAAGCATATGCTCATTTCCGTTGGTAAAGAAAAACAAGGCAAAATTGAATTGTCCATCTAATTTACTGTGTTAAATATACAGTAGTTTGAAGTAACTACAATACACCAAGAGGAAACGTCTATGGACTGTTCACATATCAGCTGATGATAATTCATAAAATGAATATTCTGAAAAGACTAGCAGTAGATGTGAATGCATATACATATGTGCATGGTATGCTGAAGGAAAAGCAGCACTGAGACAGAAAGCTTGTGTCCTGTCAAAGGTTCTGATTTGATGTACAGCTATTTGATAAAGAAATTTAAATAACTGTAGAGTGAGAAAAAAAAATGTTGTTTGTAAATTATATTATGTAAATATACTGGTAATTAGATAAATATTTTTAGTATTATTTGTTTCGAAACCTGATTTTATTTCTTTATATATTTTTTTAAGGTCAGTGGCATAACCAGTTGAGTACTGGATAAAATACTTTGTGATAATTAGTTTACTAGGGGTTAACTTAATTTTTCATTCTTCCTAACTAGTCAAGTTAATTAATTGTACCCTCCTAACATAAGTGTTTTCTCTGAAATTTTATTTCACATTTTTTTAAAAATAACAACTAGATAATTTTACAAATTTAGTTGGCATGAATTGTTTGAATAAATTTGATTTTTTTTTTTTCTCTCTGGTACAACTATAAAGTGATTTATGCTCCTGTAACTGTTTAGGAGGAAATAGAACAAAAAAATTATGACCTAGAAAAATAGGAAAAAATGCCCGACTTAAAAGAAAAGATCAAAGAGTAATGTGAGTATAATTGGTAACAACAGAATTGCTTGAATCTCAAGGGTAATGGTTAAATATTCTGTAGTACTTTTGTACCTTTATGTTCTGAATTTAAACCTCACTTATCATCTTTGTTTTCATCCTGAGAGTGGATGGAGGGGGTCAATACAATAAAGCACCAGTCAATTACTTGAAAGATTTTGTGTATTTATGCCTTTGTTCATCATCAACTGGTTGAGCTTGACTGGACATTTTTAACTCATGCACACCATCCATCTCCGTCCTGCATTAGTTGAGGGAGGTATTCAGTGTCTCTGGTAAGTTGATCTACATTACGTTGTGTTTGGATGACCAGCTCGAGTACAGTTATGGTTTGGCATCCATAGCAGTAGGTCACTTGCCAACTCTTTTGTTTATTTCACCAACTATGTCCTGCAAAGAGCAAGCACCTTTCCTTTGTAATAGTAGAAACAGGCAGATCTCCATACAGCTGTTTTTCATGAGATGAGTTCTCCAAGACATGTTTAAGATTGCTCTTAGCTTTTGGGTGTAAGTTCCATCTAGCTTGAATTCCACTTTTTGGTAAGCTAGTTCCATGTGAAATTTGTTTGTAGCTAAAATTAATGATTTTGTGAATTTTTCAAAAATGTACGTCTTTTCTGCCCCACTCTGTAAACATCAGCTGTGGTTTAAAAGGTTTAAAGCTAAGAATTGTGACATATCTGACAAGCCTCACTTTGGATAACGACGTACTCTGAAAGATGACTTTTTGAATGAGACTAATATAATCAGATCTGCGTCAAAGCACTAAAGATTTGGTGCAAAAACTTGATGTATCATGTTCAACTATCCACAAACATCTCATGCAAAGAGGTAATTTGGGTTCCTCATGAGCTTATGCTTGAGAACCAGACACAATGTTCCACCATCTGCAGGGCATCGTTACAGTTGATGAAAAATGGGTTTTGCATCACAACAGGTAATGGAAAAGACAAAGGTTATCATGTAATGAGTGGCCAGTGCCAACACCAAAACCAGAACTCCATCCACAAAAATCCTTGCTTTGTGTTTGCTAGAACACAAAAGTTATCTTCAATTATGAGCTACGGAAACATGGAAGGACCATCAATGCAGATGTCTTTGCCAACAACTTGATTGTGTAAATGAAAAATTAGGTTGAAAGTAGTCAGCTTTGATAAACAGAAAAGGTGTTATTCTCCAGTATGACATTGTATGACCACACTCTTCAAAACAAGCCCAAGAAAAAATAAGAAGAAAATAAGTTCTTGCACATCTTCCATACTTATCTGATGTAGTACTAATGGATTTCCATCAGTTCCAATCACTAGAACATTTTACAAGAGGCAAAACATTCAGAAAAAAAGAGGAAGTTGAAAACAGTCTTTTAAACTTTTTTCAGGAGGAAAAATAAGTTTCTTTGAGCGTGGCATAAAAAAGTTACTTTCCCATTGGGCTGTAGTCATTGAAAATGATGGAGATTACATTCCTGACTAAAACTATTTAAATAAACATAGTTTACATTGCTTTACATTCTGGTAAAAAGCAATTAATTTCTGAACACCCTAATACACACTCACACACACATATATACATAACTGTTGAGGACATGCATAGGCTCACAAGGAATGAAGCCAGTATGCTCAGATGGATGTGTAATGTCAGTGTGCATACTAGACAGAGTGTAAGTACCTTGAACCTAAGAAGCATCAGCTGTGGTGTGCAAGAGAGACATCTGCGATGGTATGGGCATGTGGCAAGAATGGATGAGGATAGCTGTGTGAAAAAGTGCCACACCCTAGCAGTTGAGGGAACTTGTGGAAGAGGTAGGCCCAGGAAGACCTGGGATGAGGTGGTGAGGCACGACCTTTGAACATTGGGCCTCACCGAGGTAATGACTTCTGACCAAGATCTTTGGAAATATGCTGTGCGTGAGAAGACCTGGCAAGCCAAGTGAGACCTAAATCCAAGGCCTCTGCCAGGATGTTTACCTTCCTACGTTGGACACTAAACTCCGCTTGCGAAGACCTGTTGAGGCAAGTGAAATCGAACTAATTCGACGGATGGCACACATGCCAACGTCGTCTCCTTCATTGGAAACAGAAACTCGGCTTGCGAAGATATTTTGAGGCAAGCAAAATCGTGATGGCACCGGTGCCCTGGCACTTGTGCCGGTTGCACGTGTAAGGACATTCAAGCGAGATCGTTGCCAGTGCCGCTGGACTGGCTCTCGTGCAGGTGGCACGTAAAAGACACCATTTTGAGCGTGGCCGTTGCCAGTACCGCCTGACTGGCCTTCGTGCGGGTGGCACGTAAAAGCACCCACTACACTCTGAGTGGTTGGTGTTAGGAAGGGCATCTAGCTGTAGAAACTCTGCCAAATCAGATTGGAGCCTGGTGTAACCACCTGGTTCACCAGTCCTCAGTCAAATCGTCCAACCCATGCTAGTATGGAAAGCGGACGTTAAACAATGATGATGATATATATATATATATGTATGTATGTATGTATATTGGTGTTTTTCTCCTGTGTTGGTGGCATGCAATAAGCACCATGCATGCATGGGTTGCCAGTGCCACCTGATTGGCTCCCTGTGCTGGTGGAACAAAAAGCACCATCCAAACATGGTCGATGCCAGTGCCGCCTGACTGGCTCCCGTGCTGGTGGCATGTAAAAAGCAGGCATTAGAAAGGGCATCCAGCTGTAGAAACACAGCCAGATCAGATTGGAGCCTGGTGTGGCCTCCTGGCTTGCCAGTCCCCAGTCAAACCATCCAATCCATACCAGCATGGAAAATGGACGTTAATCGATGATGATGATGATTACAATCCTGCTAAACTCTTTTGAGATCAAGAGCTATCCCTCTGAACAAGCTATTCATTGATTCCTCCAAAAGGTGTTTGAAGGCTGTCTTGCTATACAATGGAAATAAATATTCATCCATTCCAGTGGCACATTCTGTAAAACTAAAGGAGACATATGAAAATCTAAAAAACTTTTGTTAAATATAAAGTATGCAGAATATCACTGGCAAGAATGTGGAGATTTCAAAATTATAGGCATGTTTTTAGGCCAGTGGGCAGGCTACTCATAAATGCATGTTTCTTACAGGAATGGGACAGCAGAGCTAAAGAAAAGCACTGGATGGATAAAAACTGGCCACAAAAGAGAAGTTTGTTACCTGGATTTGAAAACATTTTGCTTAAGCCTTCGATTGAACTGGCAAAAGTAGTGTTACCAACTTTGCACATCAAACTGAGTTTGATGAATCGGTTCATAAAATCTTTGCCTACAGATGGACCATGTTTGCAGTATCTCTCAAAAAAATTCTCAAAATAACCAATGAGAAAATTAAAGCAGAAATAGTTGTTGGTCCAGATTATGAGAAATCCATGAATGAATCTCAAAAGCAGGCATGGGTGAGCTTCAAGTGTGTTGTCAAAAACTTTTTGGGAAACAATAAGTGTTCAAATTATAAAATCATAGTTGATACCATGTTGCAAAACTTCAAAAAGTTTGGGTGCAGCAAGTGTGTTAAAATGCACTTTCTTTACTCACACCTCGACTATTTCCCAGTGGACCTTGGCAATCTAAGTGAAGAGCGTGGTGAGAGATTTCACTAAGACACCAAAGAAATGGAGTGGAGGTACCAGGGGAGGTGGAATGTAAATATGATGGTGGATTACTGCTGGACTCTAAGGAGAGACTGCAAGTAACTATCGAAAGCTGGAAAGAAATTAAAGAAAAGGAAGTTTGGAAAGGAGTAAAATTACTTTAAAACCATGGTAAGTGCATTAAAAATATATATTTACTTAATATGTAAGCCTACATACATTCATCATCATCATCATCATCATCATCATCATCATCATCATTTAACATCCGCTTTCCATGCTAGCATGGGTTGGACATTTTGACTGAGGACTGACAAACCAGATGGCTGCACTAGGCTCCAGTCTGATCTGGCAAAGTTTCTACAGCTGGATGCCCTTCCTAACACCAACCGCTCCAAGAATGTAGTGAGTGCTTTTACGTGCCAGTCAGGTGGTATTCATATCTTTTTTATTATTATTCTAGTCATTTGATTTTAATTTCATCAGCCTTTTATTTAAAAGTCTGCCACAAAAGGAAATGAATGACAAAAAAAATCATCATATCTTTGGCAGCTATTTGTTCAAAATCTGTGTGATAGGTAAAAACTAAAAACATATTTGAAATCAGCATTAAAAAATGGTTCAGAATCATCTACAAGTCGACAATCATCATTTACTTCATTTAAAAATACAGTATTGTATAATCAGAAATTGAATCTCATTGGCTGTGAGGTTACAGTACTTAACTACAGCCTTACTTCATTCATTTCATTGTGTGTCTGTCAAGACACACACACACACACACACACACACACACATACACATACACACAGAGTTACACAATTTATTTGATCAAGAATAATTTTATAATGTCTGAAGCAAGTGTATCCTGCTAACTCATGTTACATGTCTACACTCCATAATAGCCAGACCTAACTGTCACATGAATTATTTTCCAGATAGAAATATGCATATCCAATGGAAAGTTGGTGATAAGAATGTATTTTTCTGTCCTAAAAAAATAGTAACATAAATAATTTGTTTACAATGAATGACCTTTTTTGTCAGTGTTTACAATGAACTGTTTATTCTGTTTTTCATTGTTTACAAAGGGACCAACAATTTTATGTCAGCAAAAATTATATTAATTGAATTGCACTTATTTTTCAGATCTCAATGCAAAAATGTACTTCACAAGCCTCTAATACAGTGTTTCCCAAACTTTTCATGCCAAATTGCAATATCGCCCACCTAACGGCCAAAAAATGCTCCATTGCCCACCTGTGTAAAAAAAAAAAACCCTGACACAACCCCCAGCACAAAATCCCTTAGGAAAAATCCCCCTTGTATCATTTGACACACACACACACACTATATTGTACACTTGTTGCCCTGTTAGTACTGTTTGGACTAAATATGTGGTTGTTTATAAATCCCTTATTGTGGGTTTAGTTTTGCTATTAGTGTGAATAAAATTCTAGTGTTAATTCCATATTATGCAGACAGATTAACTTCTGGAAACTTGCGTTTTCTTTTACACTGATTTTTATTTACCCCAAATGAATCATTGATCAGAACTACTGATGCAAAAATAAGTAATGATTGTATTATAAAGGAAAAGAATAAAACTTTTTTACTGAGAACCATGTGTTTGGTGCAATGCAGCTAGTGCAGATACATTCGGTTTCAAACTTGTCAATTTTAGCTGCAAGTCCCCTCGTTGTGTCACATCCAATCTGTAGGCAACCTTACTTGAATCCAGTGCTGTCATGTTTTAATGAGAGTCATCTATAGTTATCTTCCCTGTCATATCATTAGCAACTAGGTGGCACTCGTTACATAGCTATAAAAGATGCACACAGATAGGTAACATCGTCTTTCTCTCACACACTGCCTGCAGCTAGCTATGGTTTTCTCCATCTCTGTTCCTGCTAGAAGACAACTTCTCGTTGATTGAATTTTTTTACACCAGTCATGGAATATGGCAAGACGAAAACATTTCCTTATTCAAATTCCATTCTGTCCTTTGAATGTTAATGTACAAGCTGTGTAAACGCTCTCATCCCAGATTGGAATAAATCCCTCATGTACATGAAGTCTTCACAAATCTCACACGAGTTGTTGTTGTTCCTCACTAGATTGATCCTAACAGCTATTGAAAGATGACTGAACATTATATTAAAATTAGTGGGCTAAAAACCTGCTAAAAGTCCAATTCTTTTATTGCAAAGTAAAGTTCCAACATGGTTAAATCCAGATTCAACCAGGTATGAGGTAGGGAGGTCAAGCAAAAGTAATATCAGATGTTTCCACAGATTGGGTAGGAATTCAATATACTCTGATGGTACTACGAACCTTCTTTGCCATTACGATGATATCACAGTGTGGCATCATTGTCATTTTGTAATTCTATCAATTCCTCTTGAATGTCATCCTCACAATTGACTGCATCCACCTCGAACGGATTGGTATACCAATTTGGAATATTCAGTGCAATAACATCTTGAAATCACTCCACCATGTTATCGTGCAGTGATTGTAAATAGTTGCGATATGTAGTTAAATCCTCATCAACCAATTCATCTTTCAAAGAATCAAGTTGTGGAAATTGATGGAATTGATACTTTGAAATGTTAATCTTATACAACATCAATTTTGAAATGAAGGTAATGATAAATGATTTACAATCAATGAGAGTTTTTCTGTTTCCTTGCAATAACTTATTCAAATCATTTAATTTTATGAGTGGCACTTCTTCACACAGCTCCCCTCGTCCATCCGCAGTACATGACCATACCAATGCAAGCGTCTCTTTTGCATGCCACATCTGATGCTTCTTATGTCTAACATTTCTCTTAGGGTACTTACACTCTGTTGTGTGTGCACACTGACATTACACATCTAGAAGATCATGCTAGCTTCATTTCTTTCAAGCCAACACATGTCTTCAGCAGTCATGGCCCATGTTTCACTACCGTGAAACATGGCAGTTCACACACATGCATCATACAATTTACCTTTCACTCTGAGCAAGAGGCCCTTTGTCACCAGTAGGGGTAGAAGCTTTCTGAACTTTGCTCAGGCTATTCTTATTCTAGTGGTAACACTCACTGAGCATTCACCCCCACTACAGACTTGGTCACCTAGGTCGCGGAAGCTATCAACTACTTCTAGTTTCTGCCCCTGGCATGTGATGGAGTCTGTTTTCTGAGCATCTATGGTGTTAGGGTTAGGGTTAGGGTTGGGGTTTCTGCTGCACGTGAAAGCTATCTTCCTGGTTAATCTTCCTTTGATGTTGCTGTACCTCTTATGTGTCCATAGCTTACACTGGGTACATCTTATGGAGTTTCTACCTACACCTTTTCTACAGATCGAGTAGGGCCACCTACCTGAAGGGGTGTGCAATGTGTTCACCTTCCTACTTACTAGAACTTTGGTCTTTGCAACATTGACTCTAAGGTCCTTCGATTCTAAATGTTGCTTCCACACTTGAAGTTTCTTCTCTAGTTCTGGTAGTGATTCTGCTCTGAGGGCCAGGTCATCAGCATAGAGGAGTTCCCAGGGGCAACCTGTCTTAAATTCTTGTGTTATTACCTGGGGCTGAGGGCTGATCCTTGGTGGAACCTACTTCTACCCGGAATTTTTCATTATACTCATTTCCAATCCTAACCCCACTAACGACATCTCTGTATAGGGCCTGTAAAGCTCTTATTAACCATTCTTCAATTCCCAGTTTCCACATGGCCCACCAGATAAGGGATTGGACTGTCAAAGGCTTTCTCCAAGTCCACAAAATCCAAATATAGGGGTTTATCTTTGGCTAGGTATTTCTGCAGTTGCTGTACCAGGAATATAGCTTCTACCTGGCACAAAACCAAACTGCATCTCATCTAAGCAGATTCTCTCCCTAATTAGTTGAGTTATGATCCTCTCCATGACCATCACCTGATTAGTTGGGCTATGACCCTCCCCGTGATCAAATATACCAAAAATAATTTAATCCCAGTAGGCAAGGAAAACTTCTGTTCTCTTTCTTAGTCTATTAATAAACAGTTTTCTTTTTTTATCCAATATTTGTTTCATTAATTTTGACTAATGTTTTCCATATTTTGTGCAAAACTATCCAAAATCTTCATCTGTACAATACATTTCCAAATTCTTTTCGTTAGTTTACCAACTTTCTCACTTCCTTCTCTTATCAAAATTTGCTTATTGTAGACAATTATGACTGCAGCTGTTGCAGCATGCAATCAATACATATATAATGAACTAAAGAGCCTTTTTGGTTTGTTACTTGAATGTATAGCAAAAACATTCCTAAATGAAATTCTGTGTCAAAAATGTTTTCTTTCTTTTCAATTGTGAGTTATTGAAATTAGAAATACAGTGTGCAAACTGAAGCTGGTATTTGGCAAATAGATTGGTGTAGATTAATAGGAGATGAATGTGTAGAATATTGACAACCATATGGATATATTAAGTGTTTGAAAAATGAGGGGATATAGTATATCAGATTAGTAGTAGAGTTGAATTAGCTGAATGGATATGGTGTCAGCCTCATTGCTAAAAGGTTATGATATATATTACACGAAAGTAAAACAGATAGGTATTGAAAAAGAATGATTCAGACATAACACTGAATTGATGGGAAGATGAGAACTTCATATTGTCTAATACAAGAATGAATAAATGAATCCATTTATGTGGAAAAACAGACAAAAATATACAGTGATTTAAACATTAGATGGCGGTGAGTTAAGATTAATGATTTTATTAATCATTAATAGTTTATTTGAAAACATTTCTGTTAATCATATTTTTAACATTTATTAACATGGTTAGTTTCCACCAAATTAACTTTTAATTTTCATTAGATTTTTGTTAGCAATATAGGGCATGTTAATGTAAAAGAATTGCTCTAAAAATATACAAGATATCTAAATTTGCAAAAAAATAAACATTCCTTTTGTACTAGTATGGAAAAAGGATATAAAATAGTCTCAAAATACAAGGAAGTATCAAGTATGAAGTAGTACACTCATTCTTGAATACTTTATATAATATTCTCAACCAACTTTAATATAAAGATAGTTAAAGAAACTAATGTAGTTATTAAAAATCTATATCACAGAAGCTAGGTTACAACAGCTATACTGTTTTACAAAATGTAGACAAGTTACATCTCATTAAATATAAGAACTATGGTGACATCACAATATGAAAGATGCTTTTGCATCTTCGTGCATAGAAATGCCTTTTCCATACCCGATGTCAAGTCCTACTTAGAATAGAAATATCTTTCACTCAACAATCAAAATTTAGAACAATCTTCCAGAAGCTGCAATTTGAATCATCTCCATCAATGGTATCTAATTTTTCAGAAGTTACACATAAGTTAAAGCGAATCATAGAGGGTTTCTCCTTGTAACCTAAATATCTAACGAGGCTATTGTTCAGAAAGTCATATATTATGCAAAAAAAAAAAAAGGAAAAAACCACATAGTTTGTATGGTTAAAATAAATGAACAAAATGTAGATTTTAATAGGCATTACAGGATCAGTTCAATTGAGATTCAGGCAAAATTTAATAGAATAAAATTTTATTACATGATTAAATAATGTAAGCAAATCTCTTGGGAATTGGTACTATATTTAGTAAAATTTAATAGAGAAATATTTTCTGATGATTCTTTTTTCAAACATATGTTGCAAAATGGTTTGAGATTAAAAAAAAATATGAATATGACAAACATGAAATTGTTAAATAGTTGAATTTTCCTTTCATGGCACCAAGCAAATACATCAGTTACATGACTGCTCCTCAAAAAAAGAAAACAAGTTAAAGCTGGAATGGATGAAACAGCTATATTAAAGGCAAAAGCAATAACTATACAAAATGTATAATAAATATTATAAATATTGTTTTAATTTATGCATAATTTATGTATTCTTGTTTTCAACCTGAATTTGTAATGACAATGTAAACTTCTTTTGATTAAGGTATCTTTTACATGTTGCTGCGTGGGCGCTTTTATGTGGCACCATATGAGTACTTTTATGTGGTGTTGCATGGGTACTTTTATGTGACACTGCCACAAGTGCTTTACACCACCAGAAGGATCAGTTTTAACACTTCTGTTGTGAAGCACTGGTATCTCAGTCCTTTCTTATTTTGCCTAAAAGGATCAGCTTCCTGACATTGTTCTTTAGGACTTCCTCCCATGTCTTCCCGAGTCTCCCACTTCCATGTGTTCCATATACTTTGAGAAATCAGCACTTTTTTTATGTAGCTGTTGACATCCATTCACGTCACATGACCAAACCAGTACAGTCTTTTCTCTTGTACACAGCAACCAATTCCTCTTATGCCTAACTGCTCTCTCAGAACACTGGCACTCTGTCAAACATGTACACTTACATTATACATTCAGCGAAGCATACTAGCCCCATTCCTTTCTAACCTTTGCATGTCCTCTGCATTTAGAGCCCACTTCTCACTATCATGTAGAATTGCTGTCCACATACATGCATCATACAATGTTCCTTTCACTTGGAGAGAGAAACCTATTGTGGCCAACAGAGGTAAAAGCTTTCTGAATTTCCTTCATCCTATTCTTATTCTAGCTATCACACTCTCCATGCATCATCCATCACTACTTATTTGGTTCCCTAGGGAGCAGAAGTTATCTACTACCTCTAATGAGCCACCATGGCATTTGAGAGAATTTCTTGAATTTCTAAAATTTTTATAGATCCTGTGCATCTTCCATATACTAAAACTATCTTCTCTGATAACCTTCATATATATAAGTGTGTGTGTGTGTGTATACCCAAGTAAGCACATAAATGTGAAATAAGGTGGGAAAAAATAGTACTCAAATACTGGAGGTAGAGTAATATGCTTTATTATTAAAGCTGCAAAAACATCACAAAAATATCACAAAAACTGCTTATTAAATTATATTTATCTGTCACCAGATGTGTTGAAACAATTGTTGTGATTAATAAAAATTCTCGTATATGCCATCTTCTGTCTTTCCTTTACCATTACTGTTATATATATATATGTATATACTTTCATAACACACAACACACACACACACACACACACACATATATATATATATAAATGTATATGTATTTTTTCAATGTGTACAAATAACACAGAAAAAAATAAGCAAATAGTTACCAGGGTAACAAAAATTCACATGATTGCCAAGGATGATACAGCCTACTTATAAAGGTAGAAATTCCAGGGTTTAGTGAAATGTTTTTGTATAATATAGATAAATTAAGAAATGGAGTTAAATACAGGTATTATTCAAATCTTTATACTTCCGACATATGTTTCGAAGAAAACATTGGTATTATTCTTGAGGGAATAAAATGATGTAAAACAATGTAATCATCTCATCAGGGAAAAAAGAGATACAAAACATTTTAACCGAATGTGATTACTGCGTATATGATGAAGGGAACACTGGCAAGTTATTTTCTAAAAAACCCTTAATAGATTTAACATCAAAAGCAATTTAGAGAAAGAGAAGGAGGAGAAAGAAAGAAATTAACAGAAAATTAAGAGTGGAGAAATATAGTGCGATAGATGAGTGGAAATAAAGCTTAAAGGCATATAAATAGATATATGTTGTGGAAATGAATTTTATCTGTCTTTTTACATTTCATTTCCACTACATATATCTATTTATATGCCTTTAAGCTTTACTTCCACTCATCTATCACACTATATTTCTCCACTCTTAATTTTCTGTTAATTTCTTTCTTTCTCCTCCTTCTCTTTCTCTAAATTGCCTTTGACATTAAATCTATTAATGGTTTTTTAAAAAATAACTTGCCAGTGTTCCCTTCATCATATACGCGGTAATCACATTCAGTTAAAATGGCTTATTGATGTGTTTTGTTTCTCTTTTTTCCCTGATGAGATGATTACATTGTTTTACATCATTTTATTCCCTCAGGAATAATACCAATGTTTTCTTTGAAGCATATGTTGGAAGTATAAGGATTTGAATAATATCTGCGTTTAACTCTATTTCTTAATCTCTCTCTCTCTCTCTCTCTCTCTCTCTCTCTCTCTCTCTCTCTCTCTCTGTCTCTCTCTCTCTCTCTCTGTTTGTTTGTCTGTCTATCTATCTATCTATCTATCTATCTATCTATCTATCTTATCTATCTATCTATCTATCTATCTATCTATCTATCTATCTATATACACCAGTTGAAAAAGGTGACTTGGAAACTCTGGTTTGGAATGAGAGACCAATAGAATAAGTATCAGTCCTTAAAAAAAAAAAGAAGCACTGGGATAAGAAAGGTAAGATATATTCTTCAGTACTGAATACTCATACAAAATAAACCTGAATCAGCAATAAAACAATCTTGCAAATTGACTAAATACCCATTTCTTATTTAAATCTGCCCGACTATAAGGAAAGCTTTAAGTCTTTTTGAATAGGCAAGTCTTTGATCTCTGCTTCACAGGTCAGTAAAGACATCAGTACTTCAGGAGAAAATATGTTAACTGCATGTTTGCTGTCTAAACACAGCTGGATGGCATGCAATAAACTTTCTACTTTTCTCTACCTTTCTCTCTTTGACTTCCCACTCTTTTTTCCTTTTTGTGTCTCTTTTTCATGCTCCCTTCATGAAGAGAATAATAGAATATGCTTTTTCTTACAATGACTGAAAGGCAAGCAGAAAAAATTCTGCTTTCCACCACTTTTCTCTCTTTGACCTCCCACTCTTTTGCTTTTTTCTTTCATGCTCCCTCCACAAATGGAATAGAACAGGAAAGCAATTAATTCTCTGCTTTTCCTTCTTTTCTTGTTAAGCAAACAGGTCCTTCCTCTACTTACACTTCTTAAATAATATTGATTATTTATAATTTATACTAAGAAATGAAGAAATGGGTGATCTAGTCTTTTTCATTTGCAAAATGAGCCCCCTTTAATTTTGTTCAGATTGCTTTCAATTTTGGTGTATTGATGCAACTCTGAATTTTGATTATGATTAACCAATTACTTTATCTCATAAATTAAAGGATCTGATGTTATTTGGAATTAAAGTTGAGAAATTTGGGCAATTTTAGCCAATCAACAGACAGCATGGCATTAGCAGCTTGTTACCATGACAACTGCATGCTGTGTTGTGGGTCACTTCACTGTTGTTACATATTTTTCTGTGCTTTTGTGTGTTAGTATTTTTCAGTTGTTTTTCTGTGTTAGTATTTTTGCATATTGTTCATTTCATATATTTTTCATATATATTCAGGGACTCATTGATTCAAATAGCTGGATTTATGATTTCATTGGGTGAATTTTATTCATAAAAATTTTAATCAAGAGTATTTCTTAAACCGTTAGCTTCATATTTCAACAGCTTAACTGAAATTTAGCCCATGTAACAGGAACTGAGAGGGATATTGTGGAACAGAGAAACTGTGGGTGATACAGCTAATTTGACATTATTTTTGAATTCTGCATACAAAAACATATAAGATACAGGTATTCTTTTCCTTGGGACAAATTCTTTGTTGACCAGTGTTATTCTTATCATAGTTTACAAATCCAAGCATGAGAACGTTACTCAACTTTGGAGTTTTAGAGGCAGGTGCCCAAAACTTCACACACACACACGCACGCACGCACACATGAATGCATAAATGTACATATAACTTATATATGAATACATACATCCACATGCACTTATATATTAATGATGTACACAAATACATGACAGGCATACATAATACTGAAATACGCATAAAGTAAACACGTGCAGACAAATATATTAATATAAGTAATTAAAGAAATAATTAAAAAATACACTCAATGAAGAGACAAAAGAAACAGTAAGATGATACATGTTGATTTTATTAGGTATTTCTGTTTATTTAGAAACCTATAATGAACAGGTCATGTCACAGATGCTAAACTATAAATTTCACAGTGTACAACCTTAAAGTTGACACTGCTCCACTAAACGCAGAAAATTTCTGTCTCACTATTGACTAAAAATACAGTTTTTCCAATTTTTAAACCTCTATAACTTTTTCCTCCAATTTTTTTCTCCACAACATCATACCTTCATAGCAACAAGACTAGAAGATTACATTATTATAACCAATTTTCAGATTTTTTACTTCTTTTTAAAAAATGCATATTTTGTGAATGAAAAAACTAGATCCGGAATGGGAAATACAAAAAAATATCATGAGTACAAGGATAAAATTATTTATCCAAGAAAAAGAAGTAAGGCATGCAGTGCATATGTTGCATACATAGACCCTTCACCCCTGATATAAACATATATGTACACATACACACAAATATTTTCATAGAAATAAATAGAAATGTGCAATAAAACAAACATTAAATAAAATAGGATATGATTAAAGGAAATAAACTATGAAAGATTACTAGTTAAGTTGAGATTTGGTACTCCACAACCCTTTTCACTTAACTGTTTCTTAAATTGTGAGCAAGCATAACCAAAAGCACCAGTAAGCATCGTTTAGGATATTTGGTATTAGAAAACACCAACATTTTGAGAATAACCTTTTAAGTTTGTTGTAATCTCATAGTTTTAGTTTTAATAACATTCTATCTTTTACATGTTGTTGTATTCTGAACTGTATTCTGTTGTTGTATTCTGTTTGTATGTCATAACTTTTTTGAGAAATCTTTGAGAATGATGAATCTCAGTTTATCTTCTCTTAATTTTCTTTGCTATTTTCTTGAGAAGTTTCATTGCCATTTGGAAGAAATTGTCTCACCTTACCTGTTTTTGTTGTTTTATGCTGAGTCTCATCTTTCAGTGATTTTTTTAATGTTTTTCCTTTAATATATTCACTGACAGTTTGGAAATTTTCATCTGTGATTATTATTTCTTCTTCATTGAACAATGAAGGCATAGCACTACAAGGTGACAACATTAGGAGATGAGGTTATTGTTCACCTCTTTCTGATACTGATACTGAGTAAGGTATTTCACTTACCATCCCTAGAATTTTGGTTGAGATTCTCTGAAAACTGGGGTCTATAGTTCTTTTTGATGCTGCTGTTATTTTCATTACTTGTGCTTAATTTTTCTTTTTTGCCTAATCTGCCAAGATCATTTAAGCATTCAGCTCTGAAGTGACTTTTACTCTGACAAATGTAGCAACTAGCTTTCTACCCAGCATCATTAATTGCACGTCCTTTGACAAATTACCTTCTACTAGAACGGTTTTAGTATGGTTCTGTGGCCTTTGGCTATCATTAGGACTTGCAACTTTGCTTTAACACCTTCTGATTACAGGTCACTTTTATTAACCTTGCCTTGACCACTCATCCATACTGCGATACAAAAATCAAAACTACCCACAAATCATTTCTGAT
The DNA here is from genome assembly GCF_046866305.1 of Octopus bimaculoides. NCBI lineage: Eukaryota > Metazoa > Mollusca > Cephalopoda > Octopoda > Octopodidae > Octopus > Octopus bimaculoides. The sequence goes on along the minus strand of NC_142932.1, from coordinate 97,487,088 downwards.
GTCTCTTATATGTAGATGCATGCTAAGAGTTGGCCCATTTACTTGAAAGATACTTGCCACTTTTATCCACCTTTTAACAAATTTGCAGTGAGGCAGTACTTCTGTCTTCACCCAAATTTTCTTTTTTTACTATAACTTCCTTTGTCAAAGCCACCAGGTTGATTAAGACTGCTTGCCCTTTCCAACTGAGGGAAGGTGACTGGATTGTCCTGAATTGTCAATGCTCCCCAGTAGCATGGCCAGACAAACCAGGGATTTCTGGAATTTATCTATGAGTGCCAGTGTGAAAGTCCTTCAGAACACACCAGTTAGTTGATTTTCATTGATGCCCAGTGTTTCCCTGAGAATGTTGTGACTTTTCCTGTCATTAATCCTCTATAGAATGCCAACATGGAACTTCAACTACTTCATTGCTCAACTGGTGGAGAGCTACAAGCACTTGATGACATTCTGGATGCTAACTGCTAACAAAAATATTCTATTTTAAGATATTGTTTAAGTACCCTATTTTAATTATGTTTATTATAATTTAATGTAATATTGAAAGGAAAACTATTTTGATATATGAGGGGGGGTACCCAAAGGAAACTGGAATTTTGCAATATTATTTCATTCACTTAGTTTTACATGCTTATACTTTTATTGCCTTCAAAGTATTCACTATTTGAAGCAATGCATCAGTCCAGACACATTTTCCACTGTTCAGAGCAGTCCTGGAACTCTTGTGAAGTGATGCCTTTTAATGCCTCTGTTGTTTTTTTCTTCAACTCTTCTACATCTGCAAAGCGTTTTTCTTTCAGGACTTTTTCATTCAGGGTAACAAAAAAAAAAGTTGCAGGGAACAAGCTCGGGGGAATAGGGAGGGTGGGTAAACAGGGTCATACCATTTTTGGTCAAAAACTGTCTCATACTCAAGGTGGTGTGTGCAGGTGCATTGATGTGATGAAACCACCACTCTCCACTTTGCCAAAGGTCAGAGCATTTTCATCTCACCACATCTCACAAACACTTCAGAACTTCCAAGTAAAATGTCCGGTTAAGAGATTGACCAGAAGGAACAAATTCTGTGTGGACAATTCCTTTCACATCGATGAAACAATTCAGCATCATCTTGACATTGGACTTTGCTTGACACACTTTTTTGGGGAGTGGTAATATTGAATGCTTCCATTGATTTGATTGCTGCTTTGTTTCTAGGTCGTAGCCATAGCATCAGCTTTTATCACCAGTGATGACCTCCAGAAAAAGGTCCAGACAAACTTGCAACCGTTCTTTTAGTTCATGACATACATTCAGTTATGACTGCTTTTGATCTTCCATAAGTAAGCGAAGCACAAATTTTGCTGCAAATCTTTTCATTCCCAATTCCTCACTCAAAATTTGTTGGTAGGAGCTCCAGAACACACCATCATATCAACAGGTTTGTCAGTTGTTTGATGATGGTCCTACAAGATCAGTTCATGAATTTTCATGATATTTTCATTTGTTAAGGAGGTTGACAGTTGCCCTGAATTAGGTTGGTCTTCAAGTAACAAGTGACCATTCCTAAAATGTGAAAACCGCTTGTAAACTTGTATTTTGTTCATCGCAGTATCCTTGTAAGCTGTTTGAAGCATGGCAATTATTTCAGCTACCATTTTCTTCAGCAGAAAACAGAATATCATGGAAGCATGCTGTTCCTTCACTTCAACCATCGCAAAAATCAATGAACAGGAGAGAAGCACTGCAAAACAATGACACACCACATGGCAGCACGACTCCAGTAGATACTGCTGGTCAGCAGTCTGATGCCCGAGGGTCGCATCAAGTGGCTTCTAATGGCAGAAGTCTGAACTATAATGGGCTTGTCCCACAGGGAATGTTTCCATTTACTTTTGGGTAGCCCCTCCTACTATTAAAAATACTTAGGCATTGAGTTGATAGAATTGTTACCATGCTGGAAAAATGCTGAGGGACATTTCTTCCAACTTTATGTTCTGATTTCACATGCTACTGGGGTTGACTTTGCCTTTCATTCATAAAATAAATACCAGTTGAGCACTGATGGTTGATGTAATTGACTTAACCATCCCCCAAAACTGCTGGCCTTGTGCCAAAATTTGAGATCAGTATACTATTAAAAAAAACTTATATATCTTAATATAGTATTAAAAGAAACGAAACAAGCAAAATAAATAACAACCGATAAATAATGATTACTTTTAATTTACTGTATTTTAAAAAATGTATTTTCACTTTACTACTGAAAACCTTGAAGAGTCCTAAACTACCACAGCTCCAACCCACTTTCTCAGTATCAGTTTCTGCATTTTTCTTCATCTTTTTTGTTAGCTCTCATATTAGCTAATATTTTTTCACTGTCCCCTGCATCTATTCTGAGGGTTAGAAAACTGAAATATGCAAGTACACACACACACACACACACACACACACACACACACACACACACACACACATGTTCTCTTCCCCCTACTTGCATACTTCCTCTTTTCTTAGTTTGTGATTATAAAAGTTGATTTATTTTAATATCATTTGTATCACAGAATTCCAGTAGCCCTATAGTCTGCTTGTCACTCATATTGACTTCACTTTGAACTCCTAAAAATTTTCAACTTCTTTGATTTTGAAAACAATATGCTGACCATATCATTTGCCAACCTTCCACATCATCTCTATTGTAATTATTTTACAAATTGCAAGGAGAAACGTTTTGATCATTGCTTCTTTGAAATACCCTTTGTAAGGGGTTTTTAGCACTGATAATCCATCATAGTTTTCCCCATTCATCTCATGTTGACAAAGCATGAATGGATCAATGGTGTTTCTCTATTAATGATTTTTCTCTATTTACACCTTCCTCAGCCCACAATACAAATATTGCCTTGTCATTGTTAAATACATGTTTCTGAGGGAATTTCTACATCATTACTAAATCTGCTAGAAATAGCATCTAAATCTCCCTCAAATCACACCCTACTGTTTTAAAAAAGGAAGGACTCATTGGCCAATATAGCCTTAGATAAACAAAGAGATGGGATGGTCATGCATGGAACACCTTCGATCATAAGTCTGTTCAAATGGGACTGACCTCAAGCTAAACAGTAATAATAACAGAAATGCCCTTCTCCCACATTATATCTCACTATCACTTGTTATCCAAGCTTTACTTTCCTCCAAAATGTCAGTCCAGCAAATACCTTTTTTACTAACATTTATATCTCTGACTACAAATATATATCTCATAGCATAATATGTAATATTACCCTGTCAATCCTCTCTATTGGATTGATCTTTTTACTTTTTTACTCTTTTACTTGTTTCAGTCATTTGACTGTGGCCATGCTGAAGCACCGCCTTTTAGTTGAGCAAATTGACACCAGGACTTATTCTTTGTAAGTCTAGTACTTATTCTATCAGGCTCTTTTGCCGAACTGCTAATTTACGGGGACGTAAACACACCAGCTTCGGTTGTCAAGTGATGTTGGGGGGACAAATGCAGACATACAAACATACACACACACACACACTCATACATGTATATATATATATATATATATATATATATATATATATATATATATATATATATATATATATACATATATATGACGGGCGTCTTTCAGTTTCCGTCTACCAAATCCACTCACAAGGCTTTGGTCAGCCCGAGGCTATGCAGTAGGAGGGAACCCGGAACCATATGGTTCATAAGCAAGCTACTTACCACACAGCCACTCCTATGCCTGTATTCATCTATCATATACATCATTCATCTATCTATCATTGATCATTCTTATCCACCCTCCACTCATTCACTCTTCTGTTCATTGTATTGTTCTGCCAATATTGGTAATCTGGTATTTCCTATCGTCACCCTTTCTGTACTACCTGTCATCACTATCTGTTTCATGAACTCCTTGTTATCAACACCTATCACTTACACTATTCTCCATCACTCTCTCTTCTCACCTCTACCACCCTTCTATCCCAATTAGTCTATTTCTACCATCTTATTCATGCTACTTTCACTCACTCACTCATCTGGGTTCTTCTAACATTGCTCTCTCTTCTATCCATTCTCTCAGAGTGCCTTGAGTGAAAAGAAAAAAAGAAAAGAAAAAAACACATCACAGAATAGTGAGGACTGTTTAGTTTTAGAGGATACAAAGCAACCTCACTCATGCTGGTATTGTAATAAAATGTACCAGTATACTTCGTGGTTAGTAAATGAGCAGAGATATGAAACTATGATGGAAAGTTTTAACCATTATCACTTTAAAACTTTAAAGTTTGTATTAAAGAACCTGGAGCTGTCTCAGGTAGGTTGTTATCAAAAGTGGGGGTCAGGAGTCTCCAAGTCAGAATGATCCCTCAGTGCGTTGCTGAAGCCTTCTCTCTCTCTCTCTCTCTCTCTCTCTCTCTCTCTCTCTCTCTCTCTCTCTCTCTCTCTCTCTCTCTCCCTCCCTCCTTCCATCTCTTTCTCCCCTCTATCTGTTTGTCAGTCTGTCTCTCCCCCTCCCCACTCTCTCACTGAATCCATTAGTCTTGGGATAAGCCAAGTTTGATATACCTCACATATTTTTCTTCTGTCCATGAACAACCTACTCGTACTTACCTCTAATCATGTACAGACTCCTACAAAGATGATACTACCATTCACTCCTCCTTAATCTTCTGCATGCGGATATTCATTCAAATATGCATTGATTCTATGAACAGAAACCTAAAAATAATTTGTGATGATGCAGTCATGATACTTAACAAAAATACAAACTTGCAATACTGTATCCTCCCTACTCATGAATAACATAGAACCAACACTTTCACAATCTTGACAAATGTCTTAGTGGTTATAGTGTTAGACTCATGATCATTAGGTCATGGGTTCAATTCTCAGATTGGAATGCACATTGTGTTTTTAACCAAGGCAGATCATTTTACATTATTCCTGTTTATTCAGCTGAAAATGTGTACCAGTGGAAGCTGGTGGTGGAGGATGTAAACCTTGTGGCTGGCAGACATCCCATTCAATACAGAGTCTTGTACTGTTAATTGTTACCACTTTTGATTATCAACCCACATAAAACTGCCCCTGGATCTATAATACAAACACCCTGTTTTAAAATGATTTTAATCAAAACCTTCCATCAAAATTTTACCTTAATTTATATTCAAAACAGCTGCCTATTAATGACAAAATGGTTTCAATAAATTCTTTGTTACTTTCAAAATTAATTGAAACAAAGTGCATTTCAACAGAAATATGGTAACAAAAAGATTATATGCCATGGAAACAAGGATAAGCTCTGGCTTAACAGGCCTATAGGCTTAATAAGACAAACTAACATCTTTTAACTAACTTAGTTGGAAGAAAAAAAATGCAAGAAACTAATCAATCTTAACACGTTGTAAGATATATTTTTCAAACTGAACGATATTTGCAAGTGACAGTGTGTAGCTGTTGAAGAAAAATACTTGTCTTACTTGTTCTTACATGGTCCCATGATATTGACTTCATGTTCTTTTGAAAATATTAAATATAGCTGACAAGTATACAATAAACTAACTATTGTTTTGAAGTGTGGCTTGTATAACTACCACATTCTACTGGAATAGATTTGCAGTTGATTAATATATTCAGATTTGCTTCTGATTCACCTTTGCACTCTCGAAAATTGAAAAATTAATGACACTCAATACAATTTGCTTATTTCCCTGTAGAATATTCATTGAGATGATTTACAGAAAATAGAAATATACCCTTTGTATAATCATGGCAGTCATATTAATTTGCAATCATTATTACTTGCTTACCACCTTTTTAGCTGTCTAATTTAGAAGCCTACCAAATAAAAGTAATAGCTTATATTTTTAGAAGTGGCTTTCTGCTCCAAATTCTTTTATAGGCATTAGTTAAACTAAAGCTTATTCTTATTCATTCATCAGAAGTGTTGGATCAATGAAATATGAATCTGTAATGCAGCAGTTGGTGAGCTACTTGCTTTATTAGCGAACCAAATATTACAGGTACTAATTAAGAATATTTGCTTGAGGAAATATACTAAGTTTAAACATTTTGCTTCTTTGTTGAAGATTTTAATTATATTAATGTTTATAATTAGGATTTTTCTCAGTCAATTGGGTAAAGGATTAGACTTCTAACTTGTTGGATGTAAGCTGATAATTCTATGGCTAGTATGTTGAGAAGGATACTTAACTTGTATAAAACATGAAATTAAATACAGAAAACTGAATCTCGCTTTCTTATTACAGCTCTATATTCAGCCAACACTTTGTTCAGAAATATACGTATATTGAGTTCTACACTGGGTTTTTGGTCTTACCATGCCTAAGTGAAATATTAAGAAGTATCTATTAAGATTTAGATAAGCACTCAATAGACTCTTTTCTCTATAAATTTCATTCCTGAGAAAGAAAATATCTCTGACAGACATTTAAAAATCTTTGTAAGTTGATGCCAACCACAGTGTTATGGTCTGAAATGTAAAATTGTTTTTGAGGTCACTGCTTCACTAGCTCATTAAACATTTCCTTTAGACTTTTAATCCTTCTCTGTTAAAAAAAAAACAAAAAAAAAACAAAACAACTAAGCATTACACTTAAGAAATAAAATGTAAAAGTTTAACTTATTCTACAATTCACTCCAAGTCAAACTGAGACCAGAAGTATGTTACAAAATAAATAGACAAGCTTTGTCATTTTACAGAAGGGGAAACATCTGAGCGATGACAGAATTCAAACCCACTGAAAGGCATTTTATTGTAATTATACATAGAATATTTTATTTTACATTTCCCTAGTTCCTGTAGTTGCTGCAAATAGATTAGATTTTCTAAGAAAGGTCACTCACTGGTAAATACTTCTGATCATAAAAGGTCAAGCAATTGAAAGCTGTTTACTGCACATATCTGTAGAATAAATGAATATTCATCTATTTTTTAAATTTCTATCTCATATTATATATATTCTTATATTCTTTGTCACTCACTAGTTGCATGAATTTCTTCCACTATATGTGTCAATTTCTGGTGGGAAGTTAGCTCATTTGCAACATGGCCTGGAACTGCTTTGCTCAGTTTTGCTTATCTAAAATAAACTGTTACGTACTAAATATGATCTTGATCTAACATTCTCAGCCTCTCCCTCTTTGTCCCTCAGCAAACCTACTTGGTTATGGGACTGACCATTGGCAAACCTACATGGAAGCTTCTAGGGGCTCACTCGGTTTCCTAGAAAGAGCAATTTCATTTTAAACCAGATTTGCTGTCTTAAACCAGATGAGTATATTGGGTAACCTAGTCCTGGATATAGTATGCAAACAAACAAACAAAAAATAAAAAAGAAAGAAGAAGAATAGAATGGATAGTCATGATAAGAATGCTGGTGGGATGATGAAATATTGCACCCAGTCTCATTCAGTTCTTTACCTGTATTGTAAGTTTGCTCAATCAAGGCTAATCAGGAGCTACCCACCAACTGCAAATCAAATGAATGATATAATTTTAATCCTGATTCACAATATAAATTTTTACATTGACATGTAAATTATTTGACAGATGCAACCAATTTAATCAACTTCAAATATCGGACAATTATTTTATCAATGCCAAAGGGATATAAGATAAGTTAATTCAACAGGGTTTGAACTGAAAACAGAAGAAAATACTATAAGGCATTAATTTTGTACCAGTGGTTTGATGAAATGCTTCATATTCATGCTGTAAAATGGTTGGTATAGGAAGGGCATCTAGTTGTAAAGAACAATGCTAAAGTATAGAAGGGATGCATTAATAGGTGTTGTAAAGTACCCTTTAGTCATGATAAAATATATTCAGTCTATGCTGTAAGTTAGCAGGTGATAAGAAGGCTATTTATAGAGCTGTAAAAAACTGTCAGATCAAGGAAAGAAGGAATGGAGGTAATGTGATTTAGAGTAAACACTCTAGTCTTGTCAAACACAACCCTGTTTGTGTAACAAAAATGTTTGTTTCATTCTGTTGCTGTGTGTGCCAGATGACATACATAAGGAAACAGGAGATGTGAGACCTAGCCAACCTATGCCACATGCCAGCATGGAAAAATTAGTGTAAAATGATGATGATGAGGATGAGGTTGAGAATGGTGATATGATGATGATGATGTATATAAATTTCTCTTGTCTAAGCTCAAGGTCTAATTTTGTAGAACAAAATCAAAGTCAATAGAATTATCTCCAATGTATAACTTGTACTTTAAGCAAGCTCAGAAGGATGAATAGTAAGTTGAACCTGGCTAGATTAGAACATAGAGCAAAAATACTGCACAGTATTTATTTTAGCACTCTGCCATTTCTATCCACTTTCCACTCTAATTTTGTTTCAGCCAATGTTTTCTATATCCCTTGATAAAAGATATACAACAATATATTGTACTGCACAAAATAATAACTCTGTCAAACCTGTTATTTCCCCTCCAAGCATATCAAAATCTGTTATAGGAGTTAATTATATCTCAAACTGAAATAGTTAAAGAGTTCTATTCCTCGATTTATGAACCCATGAAGGCAGTTCTATGTAGTCATTCAAACTCCTAGAAATAGCAGTTAGGGGCCCTCAATTCCCTTGCTATTATATTAACAAATGAAGGACATTGGGAATGAAATCCTGAATGTATTAAGGTGTTTGGGAAGTAATTGTGTTTTACCAGAACAGATATAAAAACCAATGTAAACTATGTTTATCTGAATAGTTTTAATCAAGAGTGTAATCATCATTGTTTTCAATGACTGCAGCTAAATAGGAAAGTAACTTTTTTTATGCAACGTTCAAAGTAACCTATTTCTTCTGAAAAATGTCTGAAAGACTGTTTTCAACTTCCTCTCTCTTTCTGAATATTTTGCCTCTTATAAAATGCTCTGGTAATTGAAACAGATGAAGATGAAGGATGTGGAAGAACTTCCCATCCTAACGGTCTTATTTTCTCTTGGGTTTGTTTTGAAGAGTGTGGCCATACATTGTGATGCTGAAGAATAACACCTTTCCTGTTTACCAAAGCTTGCCACTTTCGACATAATTTTTCATTTACATGATCAAGATGTTGGCAATAGACATCTGCATTGATGGTCTTTCCATGTTCCAGTAGCTTGTAATGGACAATATATTTCATGTCCCACCAAACACAGCAAGGATTTTTGTGGATGGAGTTCTAGTTTTGGTGTTGGCCCTGGCCTATTATTACATGATAACTATGTCTTTTTCATTATCTGTTGTGATGCAAAACCCATTTTTCATCACCTGTGACAATGCACTGCAGAAATGGCAGGTTGTTATTCCTGGTTAGATGACTGCTGCAGATGATGGAACATTGTGTTCTGCTCTCAAGCATAAACTCATGTGGAACCCAAATTCCCTCTTTGCATGTTTTCCCCATTTGCTTGAGATGTTTGTGGATAGTTGAACATGAAACCTTAAGTTTTTGTGCCAAATCTCTGGTGCTTTGACATGGATCTTTTATAACAGTCTCATTCAAAAGGTTATCATTCAGTGTGGGTCATCTTCCAGAGCAAGGTCTGTCAGATATATCACAATTGCCATCTTTAAACCTTTTAAACCACAGCTGACATGTATGAGCTTTCACTGTATCGAGATACCTTTCACAAATGTTTTTCTTTGCTTCTGTAGTGGTACTTTTCTTTTGAAACTCATACAGTAAGGAATGGTGAATATGTTTCATAAAGTTCCCATCCTTCAAGAGGTTAATTACTGAAATAACTATGAATGACACATTATTGGAAAGAAGAAATGATATATGATTTCTAGACAGTTCTTGCCCATTCAACCTTGGCTCTGACATGATTGGTTGATTCATATTTCATAGTAGTGAAAAATCGCAATTACTTTCCGAACGCCTTTGTAGTGAAACCTTTCTCTCAGGTATTTATTTACAAATGCGAACGTAGCGGCTAACATCTAGCCTTTGGCCCACTTGGACCCTGCTGTGTCCATCATCCTGATTGGCTCTTATTTGCACGGCATTTGTCTCCAGTTCTGTTTCGCGCCAGGGTGAACATCAACCAATCATGGCCTTCTGATAAGGTCACGTGAGAGAGTGTTTTTATGCTGTTTCTGGAACCTCTTTTTACCTACAAATAGCCCTGTTTTATCCACGCCAGTTTGTCTTCGATTTCAGATCTCTCACAGGTCTTGTCATTGACCATCTCACAGCACACAGCTCCAGCCAGTTTCCAGCGACGACGTCAACACCACCGTTCTACTGTCTACCACAGTCACATCGCCAGTGCCAACACGACACTACCAGAGTACACACTACAAACAGCAATTGCGGTTTCATCTCAACACTGTTTGTGTGGATTGTTTCCACCTCGAAAATAACAGCCAGAACAACCTGCGAGAATCTTCTGTATTCAAGTAACCGGCTTGGCATAGAAGCCTCAACTTCACTCCTGACATGTGACACTTCAGCTCTGCCTAGAAGCCACAATCTCTTATGTACAGACATTCTACCTACTGTGTAACTCTTTTATGAAGTGGTACTTTCTTATCTTTGTTCAGGACACTTATCGTCTATGTTACAGACTCTCATTCCATGCTCTGTATTTCTCATTCACACACATACACACATATTATTGTATACACACTCTTGTTCATACAACGGCCCGTCATACATATTGTTTACATTACCGCATGCACGCACACACAGACACACAGTTCACTACCCTAACAAACTTATTCTTTATATATATATATCTAACGGTTGTGTCTCTCTCTTTCCTTGCTGGCATTTCCTCGCATCTCACATGCAAGTACTCTTATGTTATATTACATATTTTGTGTCGACCATGCGACGCGTTAAAAGGAGCCTCTTCTGTTCGTCGCCATCTCCTTTGGTTCGTATGGTCGTTCTCTGCACCTTAATATAAAAAGATAGGATGGTCATGACCGGAATGCCTTTGACTGTAGAACTACTAAATTAATGCTGACTTAGGGCTACAACAACAACTTCTCAATCAGTTATATTTGCTTCTCTTCCTAGTCACATGACTGGTCTGCTTTTGAGTCAGCTAATTTTGCTGCGACATCAGCTAGAGACACCATCACATGATGGCAAGATCTTCTGCTGAATACACTGTACCATGTACTATATATGCTGGTGCATAAGATGCACTTTTTTATTTTTAAATGTAACAAACAAATAATTGCCAAGTGTTTAATGCAACCACATTAAAGAAGGGATACTGAGTATATGAGTGTATGATTAAATATATTAAATTTTCCACAAAATGTGTTTGTCCTATGCAAGAGTACACCCTATACATGAGTAAACATGGTAGTTAAAAAATTTTCAGGTGCTGACAGGATATAGACAAGGATTGTCATTGTGAATGAACTTTCTTCATTGCTGAATGGGCTAGTGCAACTCATATTATAATCAAATACACAAACTTATTTTTTTTCTCAAAATCTGTTTAGTGAGAAGAACTAAGTTTTCCTTGTACTAAAATGACTTGTAATACATTTTTATCAGGAAGAGGTAAAAAGAATGAACCATTGACTTCTAGTACTTTGTATCATACCTCTTGCTGTGAGTTGATAGATGTCTAGAAAAATCTCTGTCAGTTCCTTTTCATCTTTTGCATTATGTTTAAACATAGACTCTACTACTACAAGTTAAGTTGTAATACTCATTCTTTTTTTATTATCACATTCATTGATTTTGTTTTGCAATCAACTATGAAAATCGTTCTTCTTGGCCAGAGCACTAAAGTTTGTATAAACTTAGTCTCAACCACTATTTCTAGCAGCAAGAATTAAATTATTAGATTGTTGGAATATTTATGGTCTTTTATTTTATTTCTTTATATATTATCTGATGTAAGTGTTTAGGTTCAACAAGACTTACTTTATATATTATTATTCTCAAGTCAAGACAGCAAGCTAGTAGAATTGCTCACATGCTGGACAAAATGTTTAGCAGTGTTTCATCCATTTTTACATTCCGAGTTCAAATACCGGCAAGGTTGACTTTGCTTTCCATCTTTCTGGGGTAAATAAAATAAGCACTAGTTGAGCACTGGGATTGATGTAATCAACTTACCCCCTCACTCAAAATTTCCATTTTGTACCAATATTATCTTTAAGCTTATTATTGTCGACTTAACACACTGTGAAGTGGTTGGTGTTAGGAAGGGCATCCAGCTGTAGAAACCATCCCAAATCAAACTGGAACTTGGTGCAACTCTCAAGCTTGCTAGCCCTGGTCAAACCATCCATCCCATGCCAGCATGGAAAACAGATGTTATAGGAGGATGATGACGAGACCAAAATCTTATTTCTCATATTTCAACAAATGGAAACCTTTGACTTTTAATCCGCGTCTATCATAAATTTTTTTCAAAAGTTATATTGGTTTCAAATTCTGGCACAAAATCAACAAGTTCAGGGAAGGAGTTAAGTTGATTGCATCAACCTCAGTGCTCAGCTGATACTTATTTTATTGACACCCAAAAAAATGAAAGGCAAAGTTCACCTTGATGGGATTTGAACTCAGAGCATAAGTCGGGCAAAATGCCACTAAGCATTTTGCTCAGTGTGCTAATGATTCTACCAGCTCTTCATGTCATTTAAGATATATACATATATATATATATATATATAATTAACATAATAGGGTAAAAAACAGGACTGGGAACAACAAAGTATAACTGGATGTCTGGGTAATGTGATGTACATGGTAAAAGGACCAAAATATGAACACAGAAGGCATTTAAACCAATTAAAAAAAAGATATACCAAAAACCAAGAGAGGCGAGAAGAACCAATGGATTTATGGTATGATTTGTTCAAGGTCCCAGAACCACAAGCAGAAGCAGAACCGACATGTAGGTCAAACAGGAAGAGAAAACCTACAGAAATGATGGAAATTAACGCTAAGAGGAAAAGATATGCCAGTTTCTCACCGAGGAAATAAAATTGATAAATTCAGGTTTTAAAGACTCTCAAAAGGGGGAGGTGGTGTGTGGACACCCCCAGGTGATAAGTAGGCTAGTTCAATACGTATAAATGGCTAGATGAAAAGCGAGCCGGAGTCGTTGGTAGACTAGACGTCGAGTTCTGTTGAGTCAAGTTGTCGGAAGTGAGAGTTGAGTTGTTGCGTAGAGGTCATTCGAACGGGTGATATAACAAAAAGGAAGCAGAAAAATGCATGTATCTATAATTATATAATAATAATGCCACAATCCACCATAAGGGAAGCAGGTAGTGTATATTTTGTGTCTTAAATAAAGAAAAGAAGAGATTAATATAATATTAAAAGGTATTGAGAAAGAGAAAAAGAAAAAGGAAAAAAGAAGCAGGAAAACGCATGCATATGTAAATATATAATAATGTCATATAATATCATACTTATCTATAATACTGCAATATAAAAACTTAAAGTTATAATATATATATATATATATATATATATATATATATATATATATCTTATTTTGAATTGTGACTCGAGTGGAAATTAGCCATCTCCACATCCCTGTAACATATAGCTGTTAATCATGCAAAAATCTTTATATAAAACTTGCCACAACAATTAAGCAATGAAATCTGCCAAAGAACAGTTTTAGGCCTATTTCGTCTATATGATGCAAACAAACTGTATTACCCACTTTTACATAACAATGTAACAAATAAATTAATCAAAACAAACATGATGATCTACTTCATAAATTAAAAAAAGAAAAAAATAAGCAATAATCTTTTTAAAAATTTTGCATTTCATTAAACTGTTTGCCTTAATTTTGTTTTGAAATATAAAATGTATAGAAGAAAAAGAAGAAAAAAAGGCCAGTACACTATCTAAAAAGGGAAATACTTTTCGGAAAATTCTGAGAATAATTATATTGCGTTTGCCAAATCCAAATAATTTTCTTTCAATTAAGGACTTTATCCATTGTTTTCATTTAAAACTGAAAGGAAAGTGTCTAAAATCCAAGATGAAACAGAAATGATAGCAAAACACTAGCATCAAAAGTTTCTGGGAATCAATTATCTTGAACAGCTTGTGAATGAATGAATGTGCATGTGTGTATGTGTGTGTGTGTGTGTGTGTGTGTGTGTGTGTGTGTGTGTGTGTGTGTGTGTGTGTGTGTGTGTGTGTGTTGTATGAGTGAGCACATGTGTTGTATTTAGATGCTAATATAGAATTAACTTTTCCAATATTCCTTTCAGCATTTACAAAAATATCTGGAGAGGAAAAAAGAAAAAAAATCTTAAATCAATATGAAAAAAGAAAAAAAGTATATGAGGCTGAATTGAAAATCTCATCAAAACATGTGTTTGTGTATGTTGAGATGTGTATATATAGGAAATCAGTTTCTGATATGGCTGGTCATGTTTCGAAACACAGACCTGTGTATGTATGCATATGTATCTTCAGCTATCTATCTTTCTGTTTACCTACCTACCTACTTACCAACCTATCTATCTATTGATTTGTCTATCTATCTATCTATCTATCTATCTATCTATCTATCTATCTATCTATCTATCTATCTATCTATCTATTTATCTATCTATCTGTCTATTTATCTGTCTATTTATCTGTCTGTCTGTCTATCTATTCATCTATCTATCCATCCAACCATCTATCCATCCATCCATCAATCAATCAATCAATCTATCTATATTTCTTATGTATGCACTCCATATGAAGTATGTGCTAGAGTGAACAGATATTTAAAAAAGTACATAGATACTGTTATATATTTATACATTTTCAGAAATGAGAAAAAAATAAGCTCCTGTTCAAGCTTATCAAAATAAGACTAAGAAGAAAACATGTGAACGCACAAATACATCTTTATGTAACTAGAGAATATTTGATACTTCAGATGAAGTTCAGATGTAGTTGCATGTGAAAATATACTCACACATATGCACAGAATGCACAGTGTCGTACATATTAACTACACTGTTGAATGATGGTACACTACTTCAACATGCATCGTACTGTTCAAATTAATGTGCCAACGCACAGATGCAAGCACACATATAACAGTTAAAAATACGTATTTTACTCTGCATTTTGGCATTGAGTTCTCTTTTGATTTACATTGCTTTATTCCTACTACTATACTCCTCACAGAATAGAATACTCTTTGCACTTTAAACACACACACACATCCATCTAGTAGACCTTTCCACAAAAAATTATAGGCATGACCACATGCAATTACTTTAATAAATGTTTAATGTATTACATAGAAGACTTAAAAGAATGCACTGTGAGATGTTATTTTTCAACAAAGAAGACAATGAAAAAAATACACTAAAAGATTCCAAATTCATTTTCAAGCCCAGAAAATACTTAGTAACAAACTACTCAAACATTCTGAGAAGGACATCTTCAAAATAGCAAAAAATATGAATTCCAGGCAAAAATTAGCAAAAAACATAAGGAACACACAGAAACCAAACAAAATATTTGTGAAGACAAACAAAACATAGAATTCATGTGATTTGAACTATTGACAAATAGCATCACCATCAACAACAAGTAAAGCACCAATAATACTTAAAATTCAATAAATAATACTTGAACCTTCTAAAAGGGTAAAAATTCTTGCAGTGTTTTTCACTATCAAGAACCATAAATCCAACTTGATGATTAACTTCACAACCAGATTCATCAACTCAATGAAAACAAAGCTAGGATGAATTGGTAAAAACAGATAAAATTTAATATGCTTTTACTGAGTCTTACTAGTTATATATTATCTAAAAATCCCAGATTAACACTTTGATACAGAAGTGCATTCCTTATAAGTTGTGATGACACACAACCCAGATAAGCAATGGAATTATATATATTTACCCAAGTTGATCCACTCATCATTATTATAAACAGCCCTAGAATATGTAAAACTCCAAACTACCATCATTGGCAATGCTATACAAATAATAATACATGCCAAAAAATCAATCATCGTTAACAATTGCAAATGGATGAAAAAGTACAACAAACTTCCATAGAAATTTCAAAGCTGATTGGACGATATATATATTCTAGATTTAAATCATAATAAGTGCCACACTATTAACAAAACAATTTATAGAGGTACTGGTCTATTAAATATCAAAAATGTAAATGGATAGAAGACAAATGACTTCAGAAAGGATCTCATGAAACATTTCAATACTTGATTGTTAAGATTACAGTAATGTAATAATGTCATGATAGTCAATTTCACAGATGTAACATTCAACCTCATTCCAATCACACATTAAACCAAACAACTGACTCTTTTGTATATATGCTGATGCTGGTGTGTTTACGTCCCTGTAACTTAGTAGTTCGGCAAAAGAGACCGATAGAATAAGTATTAGGCTTGCAAAGAATAAGTTATGGGGTCGATTTGCTTGACTAAAGGTGGTGCGCCAGCATGGCCATAGTCAAATGATTGCAATAAGTAAAAGAGTGTATATATAATTATTAAATTTAATATATAAATTGCTTATTACCATGCTGACTACCTGATAATAATCATTAACATAATTTTTATCCTTATTTTATGAATATAAATAAATAAATAAAATATTAATATAATATTTTTCCTCATCAAAAACTTGCATTTTCTGCGGTCCTATTTTGATATAAATGCATGTGGTTATCGTGAGAAGATTTAAATCTGACTTTTTCGAATCTATACTTGCAAGTACTTATATATAGATGTGCAAACTCACTTTGTTATGGCTATGTACTAACACTTGTTTGTATATTTTCACATGTATTGTGCTGATGATGGGAAGAAAATCTATTTAAGATTTTAATCTTGAAATTAGCTCATTCATAATTGATGTGGAGTCTTTTTAAAATATCTTCTCACTAGCCTGCTTTCAATCACATGTATTTATGGAGTTTTTCTTAGTAGCGTCATTATGTTTAGACATTCATTCAGTATAGAGGAGAAAAGTCATATTTCAGCCTTCGCCCTTAATATAATTATATATATATATATATATATATATATATATATATCATCATCATCATCATCATCATCGTTTAACGTCCGCCTTCCATGCTAGCATGGGTTGGACGATTTGACTGAGGACTGGTGAAACCGGATAGCAAAACCAGGCTCCAATCTAATTTGGCAGAGTTTCTACAGCTGGATGCCCTTCCTAATGCCAACCACTCAGAGAGTGTAGTGGGTGCTTTTACGTGTCACCCGCATGAAAACGGCCACGCTCGAAATGGTGTCTTTTATGTGCCACCCGCACAAGAGCCAGTCCAGGGGCACCGGCAACGATCTCGCTCGAAAAACCTCATGTGTCACTCGCACAAGAGCCAGTCCATGGACACTGGCAACGATCTCGCACGAAAGATATCATGTGTCGCCCGCACATGAGCCAGTCCAGGGGCACTGGCAACGATCCCGCTCGAAAGGCCCCATGTGTCGCCCGCACACGAGCCAGCCCGGGGGCACCGGCAACGACCTCGCTCGAAAAACCTCATGTGTCACCCACAAGCCGGCCCAGGGGCACCGGCAACGATCTCGCTCGAAAGATTTCATGTGTCGCCCGAACATGAGCCAGTCCAGGGGCACTGGCATCGATCCCGCTCGAAACATTTCATGTGTCACCCACACAAAAGTGAGTCCAGGGGCACTGGGAACGGTCTCGCTCGAAAGTTATCACGTGTCGCTCGCACATGAGCCAGTCCAGGGGCACTGGCAACGATCCCGCTCGAAAGATTTCATGTGTCGCTCACACATGAGCCAGTCCAGGGGCACTGGCAATGATCCCGCTCGAAACATTTCATGTGTCACCCGCACAAGGGCCAGTCCAGGTGCACTGGCAACAATGTCGCTCGAAAGATATCATGTGTCACCCGCACATGAGCCAGTCCAGGGGCACTGGCAACGATCCCGCTCGAAAGATTTCATGTGTCACCCACACATGAGCCAGTCTAGGGGCACTGGCAGCGATCTCGCTCGAAAAAAACCTCATGTGTCACCCGCACAAGAGCCAGTCCAGGGGCACTGGCAACGATCTCGTACGAAAGATATCATGTGTCGCCCGCACATGAGCCAGTCCAGGAGCACTGGCAATGATCCCGCTCGAAAGATTTCATGTGTCGCCCGCACATGAGCCAGTCCGGGGGCACTGGCAAACGATCCCGCTCGAAACATTTCATGTGTCACCCGCACAAGAGCCAGTCTAGGGGCACTGGCAGCGATCTCGCTTGAAAAACCTCGTGTCACCCGCACAAGAGCCAGTTCAGGGGCACTGGCAACGATCTCGCACGAAAGATATCATGTGTCGCCCGCACATGAGCCAGTCCAGGGGCACTGGCAATGATCCCGCTTGAAAGATTCATGTGTCGCTCGCACATGAGCCAGTCCAGGGGCACTGGCAACGATCCCGCTTGAAAGATTTCATGTGTCGCCCGCACATGAGCCAGTCCAGGGGCACTGGCAACGATCTCGCTCGAAAAAGCCTCATGTGTCACCCACACAAGAGCCAGTCCAGGGGTACTGGCAACGATCCCGCTCGAAAGATTTCATGTGTCGCCCGCACATGAGCCAGTCTGGAGGCACCAGCAACGACCTCGCTCAAAAAACCTCATGTGTCACCTGCAGGCCGGCCCAGGGGCACCGGCAACGATCTCGCTCGAAAGATTTCATGTGTCGCCCGCACATGAGCCAGTCCCGGGGCACTGGCATCGATCCCGCTCGAAAGATTTCATGTGTCTCCCACACATGAGCCAGTCCATGGGCACTGGCAACGATCCCGCGCGAAACATTTCATGTGTCACCGGCACATGAGCCAGTCCAGGGGCACTGGCAACGATCTCGCACGAAAAGATATCATGTGTCTCCCGCACACGAGCCAGTCCAGGGGCACTGGCAACGATCCCGCTCGAAAGATTTCATGTGTTGCCCGCACATGAGCCAGTCCGGGGGCGCTGGCAACAATCTATTTCTATTTCACTTGCCTCAACAGGTCTTCGCAGTGGGGTTTAGTATCCAATTTTAATTTAACTCGATTTCGATTTCACTTGCCTCAACAGGTCTTCACAAGTGGAATTTAGTGTCCAATGAAGGAAGGAAGGTACGCATAAGTGGGCTGGCTGGGCCTTAGATTTAGGTATCACTTGACTTGCCGGGTCTTCTCGCGCACAGTATATTTCCAAAGGTCTCGGTCAAAAGTCATCGCCTCGGTGAGGCCCAATGTTCAAAGGTCGTGCCTTACCACCTCATCCCAGGTCTTCCTGGGCCTACCTCTTCCACAGGATCCCTCAACTGTTAAGGTGTGGCACTTTTTCACACAGCTATCCTCATCCATTCTCGCTACATGACCATACCAGCGCAGTCGTCTCTCTTGCACACTACAACTGATGCTTCGTAAGTTCAACTTTTCTCTCAAGGTACTGATACTCTGTCTAGTATGCACACTGGCATTACACATCCATCGGAGCATACTGGCTTCATTCGTTGCGAGCCTACGCATGTCCTCAGCAGTCACGGCCCATGTTTCACTGCCATGAAGCATGGCTGTTCGTACACATGCGTCATACAATCTGCCTTTTACTCTGAGAGAGAGACCCTTTGTCACCAGCAGAGGTAAGAGCTCTCTGAACTTTGCCCAGGCTATTCTAATTCTAGCAGCTACGCTTTCAGCGCACCCACCTCCACTGCTAATTTGGTCACCAAGATAGCGGAAGCTATCAACCACTTCTAGTTTTTCTCCCTGGAATGTGGCAGAAGTTGTTTTCTGCACATTTCCAGTATTTATAGCTCCAGAACATCTGCTGCAAACAAAAACTAACTTCCTAGTTAACTTTCCTTTGATATTGCTGCACCTCTTATGTATCCATAGCTTGCACTGGGTGCATCTTATAGAGTTACTTCCCACTCCTTTTCTACAGATCGAGCAGGGCCATCTACCTGAAGGGGTTTGTGTTTTGTCTGCCTTCCTACTTATGAGGACTTTGGTTTTAGCTAGGTTGACTCTAAGGCCCTTTGATTCTAGTCCTTGCTTCCATACCTGAAACTTCTCCTCTAATTGTGATAGTGACTCAGCAATTAGTGCAAGGTCATCAGCATAGAGGAGCTCCCAGGGGCATCCTGTCTTGAATTCCTCTGTTATAGCCTGGAGAACTATGATAAATAGGAGGGGGCTGAGGACAGAACCTTGGTGGACCCCTACCTCCACTCGGAATTCTTCACTGTACTCTCTGCCAATCCTCACCTGGCAGAGAGTACAGTGAAGAATTCCGGGTGGAGGTAGGGGTCCACCAAGGTTCTGTCCTCAGCCCCCTCCTATTTATCATAGTTCTCCAGGCTATAACAGAGGAATTCAAGACAGGATGCCCCTGGGAGCTCCTCTATGCTGATATATGTAATTATTAATTTAATATATAAATTGCTTACTTCCATGCTGACTACCTGATAATAATCATTAACATGATTTTTATCCTTATATATATCATCATCATCATCATCATCATTTAACATCTACTTTCCATGCTATTTATGGTGCTATTTACGGGCCACTAGCACAGAAGCCAGACAGTTGCTCTGGTAATGATCATGCTCGGACAGTGCTGTTAGTGCTCCACTGGCACAGGTGCCAGTCATCGAATATGGTTCAATTATGATTTCGATTTCACTTGCCCCAACAGGTCTTCACAAGCAGAGTTTAGTGTCTAACGAAGGAGGGGTTGGCATGGGTGCCAGTCGTCGAATTTGGTTCGATTCCGATTTCAAATTCACTTGCCTCAACAGGTCTTCACAAGCAGAGTTTAGTGTCCAATGAAGTAAAGATATGAATAAGTGAGCTGGCTACACTTCTGGCAGAGGCCACAGATTATGCTCTCACTTGACTTGCCGGGTCTTCTCACGTACTGCATATTTCCAAAGGTCCCGGTCACTAGTCATTGTGTCAGTGAGGCTTAAAGTTTGAAGGTCGTGCTTCATCACCTCATACCAGTTCTTCCTGAGTCTACCTCTTCCACAGGTTCTCTCAGCCGCTAAGGTGTGGCACTTTTTCACACAGCTATCCTCATCCATTCTTGCCACATGTCCATACCAGCGCAATCGTCTCTCTTGCACACCACAACTGATGCTTCTTAGGTCTAACTTTTCTCTCAAGGTACTTACACTCTGTCTAGTATGCACACTGACATTACACATCCATCAGAGCATACTGGCTTCATTCCTTGCAAGCCTACGCATGTCTTCAGCAGTCACAGCCCATGTTTCACTGCCATGAAGCATGGCTGTTTGTACACATGCGTCATATAGTCTGCCTTTTACTCTGAGTGAGAGGCCCTTTGTCACCAGCAGAGGGAAGAGCTCTCTAAACTTTGCCCAGGCTATTCTTATTCTAGCAGCTACACTTTCAGCGCACCCTCCCCCGCTACAAACTTGGTCACCTAGGTAGAGGAAGCTATCAACTACTTCTAGTTTTTCATATGTAAAGAGAAAATTCTTGGTACAGTATAATATATATTTGAAGGAATGAGTAGAGATGGCTTTTGTGAGGGGATAATTTTTATTTTAATCTTAATAATAATGTTTACAGTGAGTTATTCTGATATGAATTTCAAACTTCATGTAGCCATTTTCAAACTGAAAAATGTATTTTACTGGTTGCTTAAATAGCAAAAGATTTTTTCTTACAAATATACACATAAAAAAAAATATACACACAAAAGACAAAAGAATATAAAAAAAAAATTTTTGAAATAATATATATATATATATATATATATATATATATATATATAAATACAAAAGCATGTGTGAAGAAGAAGAAGAAGAAGAAGAAGAAGAAGAAGAAGAAGAAGAAGAAGAAGAAGAAGAAGAAGAAGAAGAAGAAGAAGAAGAAGAAGAAGAAGAAGAAGAAGAAGAAAAAGAAGAAGAAGAAGAAGAAGAAGAAGAAGAAGAAAGCAATGTTTTGAAACATGAAATTCATCACAATATATTTCAACAATGCAGAAATTTTATTCATCACAGTAAATACCATTACAATGAACACATTTTTGCGAATGAGTTACAGGTTTGTTTATTCTGGTAACATAAAAATCTGGAGTTCTGGAGCTGATGAACTTTTTCAATGCACTTTCAGCATCGGTTTGATTTTTGAACTCCTTCTCTCACAGGAAACCATCAAGATGCTTGAAAAAGTGATAGTCAGTTGAAGAAAGGTCTGGGGAATAAGCTGGGTGGTACAGAACTTCGTAGCCAAGTTCCCTCAACTTCTGGAGCCTCATTAGTGAAACGTGTGGTCAAGCATTGTCATGAAGAATGATTGGCCTTCTTCTGTTGATCAGTCTGGGATGGAGGAGTAGCAGTTTATACTTCATTTTGGCAATTTCATGGCAATATGTTTCTGCAGTAATGGCTTTGTCCAGGTTTTAAGAAGTTATAAAGGAAATAAATCTATTTATTCTGATTAAAAATATATTTTCAGAAAAATTCTATCAGATGACATGAGTATAAACAAAGTTATTAAAACAAATCCTGAAATCAGTCACAGTTTAATTTTGTAGAACTTCTGAATATACAATGTTTCTAGTATGTTCTTTAATTGGGGTACAAATAAAAATAGTTTTGGGATTTCCAACTTGTAAACATCCTACATATAGTTGCCCATGAGAGAAGCAAGGAGAAGCAAGGTTAAATCCAACAGCCTTGGGAGATTGTCTTTGAGATTTGATTATTGACATAACAAAACTTAGCTAAAAAAAAAAAAAAAAAAAATCAGTTAGTGTTGTTGAATCTGGAGCTTCGAGTTGCTGCTGCAGACGTTGTTGATTGTCTGGATTAAAGTAGACTTGCTGGCCATTCTCTAGATGTACAGCTAGATGGATAACAGTTGGATGCCATAGGCTGCTTCATTGCTGCTAATGTAGCGTGCCATCTGGTAACACATCTCATCATTCTTGTTTACCTCCTGAAGGCAAAAGCAGCCATGCCTGACCCCTTGTTCACATACTTGCACACACACTTTATGGATTTCACAGAATTACAAAACTCAACATTGATGTATGCTTTGAAGATCTTTGACAGAAGGGGACAATACAGCACAATCCACTTATTGTTGATTTCAATTTCTCACTCCCACCCCCGCACTTGCCCGCTAGTATGTAATGTTAGTCATCAGCAGACAATATTTTTCAATCTCTATCCAAGTATAATTACTCACATCTGATTTAAAATAGAAATATCCAATGTTAATAAGTTAAGTTGCCTCAAGAATATGGAAAATAGATAATGTAAGTTATCAGCATATAATATTTTTCAATCCATATCTTAGAATAAATACTCACATCAGATTTAAATGTAAAATATCAAGTGTTAATAAGGTAAGTTGTTTCAAAAATATCCATAATATGTATTGGAAGTTTATCAAGATATAACATTTTCTAATCCCTATCCAAGTAGAAATAGTCACATCACTATAACACTTAAAGCTGTTCATTGACTTTTCTTTTGTATTTGTTAATAAAAAACATTACTGTTCAAAATAACCCTAAATCAGGGGTTACTTTGAACAGCAACAATTATATAAAAAAAAGTAATCAAATATTGACTGCAACTTATTTTTATTTCATATATAAGTTTACCTATTTAATTCCACTAACATAGTCAAATTTAGTTAAGATTGAAAAAGGGGTTATGAAATTATTGCAATAAGAAGTCTAAAACTGTTCAAAGTAACCCATTTCACGGTATATAAATATATATGTATATATATATATATATATATATATATATATATATATATATATATATATAAACTGAGTGTAATACCAATGCATACTTGTAATTACATGCATGTGAAAATTCATGTGTGTGTGTGTGTATGTGTACAAGCATGTGTATGTGCAAGAAGTTTGCTTTTGGATTTCATTCTTGCAATATGGTACTTTGAGTAACTGAGTTCTACAGTAGCCAAGGGATGACCTATATGTTGTCAGTGGAATGAGTTGATAGAGGAAAATTGTTCAGAAGCCTGTAATATAGAAATACACACCCACACTCATTTTTACACACACATACACACACACGCGCACACATATATATATATATGAATGTCTGTATGTGTTTTCGGTGTGTATGTATGTTTATGTTGATGTTGATGCTTATATTAAAAAAAAAATGTAGTTTATATTAATGTATCTTTAAGTCCCAGAAAATAGTAGTTTAACAAATAGAGGTCAATAAAATACATACTAATATGTACTGGAATCTATATGATCAACTAAACTCTTTTAGAGGTGCCCCAGCATGGTTACAGTCCAGTGACTGTAATTAGTAACTGAATATATATATATATATATATGTATGTACTTTATACATATATACATACATACATACATGTATGTGTGTTTGTATGTATATATGTGTGTGTGTGTGTATGTATCTGTATATGTGTATAGCGTGTGTGTATGTATGTGTGTGTGTGTGTGTGTGTACATACTACTATGTATGTACATGTGCATGTGTGCACATATACACACATATATACACAAATTCACACACTAAGTTTCCTCTTTCTAAAGAAAAAATAATCAGCTACATGTGAAAAGCAACTTGAAAAATATTAGAAACAAACAAGCAAACAGATAGCCAAAAAAAAAAAAAAGACCAATAACCAAAATGAAAGTCAATCAAAATGACATCTATAAATCAATAGCCAAATCAAACATTTGGGTCATTGATTATTGCATTGCAGCATGGAGGTAACTGGATGTGTGTTGTCAGGGATTGTAATGCTGCAAAGAGAAACACTGGGAAGAACTATCGACAATATTAACGATTTAACATTCATTTCAAATCACGAAAAAGTACGTGATATCATTAAGAAGACAGTTGTGAGGGAGAACATTCTGTTTATGATGAAGCCTGTCAATTCACTAAAGATGCAATCCACTGGCGACAGGATTCTCATTAGTTGGAAGCAGGTGTTAATAAATAGGAAGCAAAGGAAGAAATGTCATTCTTTTCATTAAACACAGAACTTCTTTTTATAAGATACTGTTATCATTCTGAGAGTAATTCTCAGACAAGTCGATTGGATGCTGGTCAAATAACTGAATATAGAATCTTCATAGATTCTCAAAAGTTTTTAACTCTCTATGGTTTAGTTGTTGTTGTTGTTATTTAACCTCTGGTCAGTTCTGATTCACTCAATATTTGCTCAAAGACATTCCAGCCATGATCATACTGTTTTTTAAGAAGTATGTAAGCCTACATTATCCAATTTCTCCTTCTTTGTTTTTATAAAGATAATAGGTTGTAATTTGAGGAGAGATTGTTTGTTATCTTCAGCAATTTACATAACCACTTGTTGCTGTGTAAGCCCAATCTATCTTGATTTAGTCAAACAGCTTGACACAATCCACAGAACCATTGTTCCAGATATACTATGCCTCCAGCTAGGTGAAGGTCCTATTACATGCTCAGTGCCATGTAGAGCTCAGTATGGTTATCTGGGGACATCCTTTACTCAATAATGTTGTTGTTCTTGGTGTTGTTGTTCTAGTTACCTTCATTCCTTCTTGAGTCATGTTGATCCTAAAGGCTGGTTTTCCAGTTTTCATGGTGTATAAATTCCCTATCTTGGACAGGATGCCGATTCATTGAGGATTACTCATTTTTGCCAGCTGAGTGAACTGGAGCAATGGGAAATGAAATGTTTTGCTCAAGAACACAATGCATCACTCAGTTCAGGAATCAAAACCACAACCTTATGATCATGTGTCCAACACCCTAACCACTAAGCCATATGCATCCACAAACTGAAAGGATGAAAGGCAAAATCAACCTCAGTAAAATTTGAACTCAGAATGTAAAGATGGATGAAATGTTGCAAAGCATTTTCTCTGGTGTGCTAACAATTCTGCCAGCTTGCTGCCTTACAACGTAAAGATGGATGAAATGTGCTAAGCATTTTGCCTGCTGAGCTAATAGTTCTGCCAGCTTGCAGCAGTTGCTGTTCTAGACCAACCCTGATCAAGAAAACTTCTGACCAAAGTCTTGGGTGTAGAAAATTTGGAAGTGAAGGGTGATTTCATCTGTACAGGTGAAGGTGTTGTTGGAGAAGGTAGCAAGTAGGTCGTTCATGTATCAGAGGAAGAGCATTAGAGAGAAAAGTAAACCATAGGGCATATTAGACTATATGGAATGCAGGTCAGAGACATTTCCACTTATAACATCTGACACAATGGTGTGATCTAGCTGTGATCAAAAGACAAGATATACATAGAGTCCGCTAGCAGACAATTAAGTTCAGAGATTCACATGCCAGACATGGTTGAATGTTTGCTGATGTGAAGTGCAACAACACTATTTCAGATAATTTCCCAAAGGTGTGAGCCATCAGGAGGGTGACATCTGGCAAATGCACTAAACTAAAGAGTGGGATGTGGAGAATAAGGAAAAAGCTGAGTAAAAATAAAATGATAAAGTAAATTCATCAACAACTAACTTCTAATAAATATTAGCAACCTGTTCAAAAATGTACTCTGAAAACTTGGATGTCTTTTCTAATTATTGCAATTATAAAAATAAAAAAAAAATAAGATGGCAACCTGGCAGAATTGCAAGCACACCAGACAAAATGCTCATTAGCATTTTATCTGTCTTTAGGTTCTGAGTTCAAATTCTGACTTTGTCTTTCAATCTTGATAAATTAAGTATCTGTCAAATACTGGGATCAATGTAATCATTCAGATCCTTACCCCAAATTTCAGGCCTTGTACCTATAATTAAAGGATTATTATTATTATGAAATTATAATAAAGTGACTTTGAAGATGTATGTTTGTGTTTTAATGCCTATAATAGCTCTATCACAATTCAGATATAATTTTACTTAAATAAGAATTTGATAAATTTCATTACCTATGTGACATCTTAAATACTGGGTTATTACTTAGGTACAATCTTTTAAGGGCTGGGTTATAGACACTTTGTCATACAATTTTGCTAATTATTTTGTAACTCTTGAAGGGTAAAAAAAAAAAGTCAATTTCAACAAGACTTAAACTTAAAATGTTGAGGAGTGAAACAAAATACTTTATAGTAGTTTATCCAGTGTTCCACTGCTTATTCCTGAAATGTTGAAGGAATGCATTGTGATGTTCATGCCTTTGACAAAACTACTCATGATGTGAGAACATTGAAATACTATTGATTAAATTATTAAAATCAGATTTCAAGCTCAACTTACTAGGAATCTACTTCTTTTATTGTCATTTTTCTTACAGGAAAATAATTGGTTCCAAATTGTGTGATTTATAAGAATTGCTTTTTAAATGAAGCTGAACAGTTTCTCAAAATGAAAAATGAGAAACCTAAGTAACCTTTATATGTTTCAGGTACAAAGGACCACCATCAGAAGTGAATGGTTTTGTCCCTTTCTGATGATGGGCCTTTGTGCTTGAAATATATAAAGGTTACTTAACTTTCCATTTCCACATTGTAAGAAGCTCTTCATTTTCACTATTTGTTATTTTACTTCTATATTACAATGCATCAAACAAACTACATTGCTTTTCTTTAATTGCTTTTTTATATTACCATAAACAATGATGATGATGATGATGATGATGATGATGGTGATGATTTCTTCACCTAATGAAAGAAAAGTTAAGATTTTCATGTGTGTGTGTTTAGATTGATAGAATATTAAACATAGTACAATTAATAAAATGAGAATGAAACTGAAGCCATCACTCATCACATACATGAATAAACACATACATACATGCATGCACATGCATGCGCACACACACAGATAAACACACACACACACATTTATGTGCATATGTACATACATGCATACATCTAGTCCACAGATGTGTTATCTCCTATCTATGTCTACCACTACTACAATATCCTCTGCTCCTCTCAACTAGTACAACAAGTTAACTAATTGTATCCTATCACCAGTGTTGTGTTAAGTTCATGGGCAAAATACATAACTTAATGTTGAAACCTTAGTTTTGTTGTTGTTGTTTAACACAAGGGTAACCCTGTTTGAGCAGATGTATGATATATGCAATGCCCACAAGACTACCATTTGACATACGTAGGACATCACAGTGAATCACATGGTTCACAAGGTCTCCATCCATTCAAACTAGTTTCTTTCAAAAAACATCTCTACCAACTTTATGGAATTTTCCTTCCTTCCACTTCTCAAACATAATGGTTCTGTAAGCAGCAACATCAACAAAACTTGAGCATTTAGTTCATTTACAAAAGCTCACTCACCACATATACATGAATAAACACATCCATACATGAATGCACATGTGTGCGCACGCACATATTTATGTGCATATGTACATACATGCATACATCTAGCCCATAGATGTGTTATCTCCTATCTATGTCTACCACTACTACAATATCCTCTGCTCCTCTCAACTAGTGGTTGTATAACCCACATAAATGTAAGCCTACCAATACCCTATCATTTCTCTCATCACCACTAGAGTGTCTCACAAATCTGTATTAACCACTTTACATAATCCTTCTTTCTCGGAATATCAACTGTCAGGAATTCTTCTCCTGCCCATAGGTTTCTTACATCTGTCAACTGAAGTACATTCAAACTGAACAACAACTGTATTGATCTTACCAGTTTCAAAAGTTCTATGAAGATTATGTTTATTTGTTGACTAAACCAGGTTTTGATTTTTTTAATCTTTTACTTGTTTTAGTCATTAGACTGCTGAAATGCCAGGGAATCACCTTCAAGGGTTTTAGTTGAACAAATTGAACCCAGGACTTATTTTTTAAGTCTGGTACTTATTCTGTCAGTTTCTTATGCTGAGTTACAATGCTAAGTTACAATGGCATAGACAAACCAGCACATATTGTCAAGCAGTGGTGGTGGGGACAAACATAGACACAAAGACATACACACACAAACACACACACACATGGCAGGCTTCTGCATAGTTTCCATCTACCAAATTCATTCACATGGCATTGGTTAACCCAGGGGTATAATAGAAGACATTTGCCCAAAATCCACATAATGGGACTGAACCTGAAACCACATGGTTACAAAGCAAGTTTCTTAACCACCCTGCCATATCTGGGATTCAGTTTACAACATAGCAGAAGTACAGTGCAACATTTATAGGTGAGGCTGCTAATCTTTGCTTTAGTTTCCTATCTTTTTTACCATGAAGAAGTTGGTGACATTTCTAGAAATTCCAGCTTTGATATTACCTTCTTTCAACCCAAGTTGTTTGTTGTTGAAGTTAGTTAAAGATGTGGTTCTTTAGAATAACTTTAAACCTGGCACCTACAACTTGTTGTGATTAGCCAATGGGATTCTTGAGAGTTTGGCACCCATTCAGCATTCAACAAGGTGGGGAAGCTACCTAATTGTAGAAGTAAGGATAGAGCTGTCTATTTTGGATTAGATAGGGAAAGCATCCTTATCTTCTGATCATATTTGTCATAGTTGTCTTTATATGTTGGGACCAGGTGTTGCTTTCATTCATTAACTCTATGATCTTTACTGTAGTGAAGTTTATATATATATATATATATATCGGTGCCACTGGGCTGGCTCGTGTGCGGGAGACACATGGAATCTTTCGGGCGGGATCGTTGCCGGTGCCTCTGGGCTGGCTCTTGTGTGGGTGACACATGAAATGCCTTGAGCGGGACGGGATCGTTGCCAGTGCCCCTGGACTGGCTCATGTGTGGGCGACACATGAAGTCTTTCGAGCGGGATCGTTGCCAGTGCCCCTGGATTGGCTCATGTGTGGGTGACACATGAAATCTTCCGAGCGGGATCGTTGCCGGTGCCCCTGGGCTGGCTCTTGTGCGGGTGACACATGAGGTTTTTCGAGCGAGATCGTTGCCAGTGCCCCTGGACTGGCTCTTGTGCTGATGACACATGAAATTTCTTCGAGCGAGATCATTGCCGGTGCCCCTGAACTGGCTCTTGTGTGGGGTTCTGGGATTTTCGAGCGGGATCGTTGCTGGTACCCCTGGGCTGGCTCTTGTGCGGGTGACACATGAGGTTTCTCGAGCGAGATGAGCGTGGCCTTTGCCAGTACCGCCTGACTGGCCTTCGTGCGGGTGACACGTAAAAGCACCCACTGCACTCTCTGAGTGGTTGGCTTTGGGAAGGGCGTCCAGCTGTAGAGGCGCTGCCAAATCGGATGGGAGCCTGGTGTGGCCATCTGGTTTCACCAGTCCTCGGTCGGGTCGTCCGGCCCATGCTGGCATGGAAGGCAGACGTTAAACGACGACGACAATACGTACAGACATACATATATATATATATATATATATATATACCACCTGACTGGCCTTTGTAGGGTTTTCGAACGAGATCGTTGCCAGTGCCCCTGGACTGGCTCTTGTGTGGGTGGCACATAAAAGACCATTTCGAGCGTGGCCGTCTTCGTGCGGGTGACACGTAAAAGCACCCACTACACTCTCTGAGTGGTTGGCGTTAGGAAGGGCATCCAGCTGTAGAAACTCTGCCAAATTAGATTGGAGCCTGGTGTTGCCATCCGGTTTCACCAGTCCTCAGTCAAATCGTCCAACCCATGCTAGCATGGAAGGCGGACGTTAAACGATGATGATGATGATGATGATGATATATATAAGGAGGGAGGGAGGGGAGAGAGAGAAACAAACAGACAGAGCAATAGTATATCCATACTGCCTATAATGCGGCTGGTAAGATTATTTTCAAATTCACACTTCCTTACTCCGAGAAAGTTTTCCATGCAATCACACTTATTGTGGTCGTAAATATGTGAAAGGAAGCAAGTTATTTTAGACTTATTGGCATTGTTAGCACTAGAGACAGAATGAATGGGTTGGATAGCAATTGTGTCAGTTGGGATTTTGTAATATTTCCTTAGGCCAGTTAAAGAAGATATTTCATTATTTGTTGTCTGGAAGTTATTGTTCAATACTCTGATTTTTGTAACAGCATATAGAAGTTTTTCAGTCTTCCTATAATTAAATATTGTTAATAATATAGCTTGGCAAGCTGTTGTCACATATCCTGTCAGACCTATCAATACAGTAGAATACAATTTCTTTATTTATCCTACCATATTATATAGATACTATACAGTCACATATTAAAGATATGAATGAAGTAATATCATTGTTAGTGTCATATGTGGAATTTACAATGCTCTCAACTCTAGACTGTTATACTTTATTTCTCATTTTATACTCATTTTATAACCACTAATATAAATGTCAATAGATGTTTGTGTTAAAATGAAAAGCTTCAATCTGTGCCTTTTCTCCAGCTTTCTATTCAATTATTCCTCCCTTGAGATGAATCTCTCTGGAATTTCTTTCTACCTATCATCTAGCATCCTAAAGTACAGACTAAACATCAATAGTATAACAATTTTGCCGAAAGTAATGTGAAAATAGAAATAACTTTTTATTAACTGACACAGGTAATTCAAATTGTACACATTGGTAGATTAACTTATCCTCTATGATATCTCATCTTCTTGTTCTTCTTCATTGCAGGAAAATAATGGGTTCCAAACAGAAACAATATGGCATCATTGAGTTCTTGACTATGTGATGGGGTGCAGATGGGGTGCAGATGGGGTGCAGATGGGGTGCATTTTGTTCAAAGTCTACAAAAGGCTTACTGGCTGCTTACAAAAATGACACAATTGACAAGAGCAATGTGTACAGATAGATGAAACATAAAGAAGGGGAAACCAGCATTGAAGACAAACCACACAGTGGGAGACTATCAAATGGTCTCATGGACATGAATTGCCAGCAAATGGATGAACTGATACACCCAGACAGACAAGTCACCATCAGTGAGCTTGCTGCACAGCTGGATTGTGTAGTCACAATGCATTTGAGAAGATGGTAGAAAGCATTGGGTTCTAGAAAGTGAGTTCAAAGTGG
Organism: Octopus bimaculoides; assembly: GCF_046866305.1. Classification (NCBI taxonomy): domain Eukaryota; kingdom Metazoa; phylum Mollusca; class Cephalopoda; order Octopoda; family Octopodidae; genus Octopus; species Octopus bimaculoides. The sequence goes on along the minus strand of NC_142932.1, from coordinate 97,455,123 downwards.
GTACCATAGCAGCTGACATTCAATTTGAGGGACAGCAAAATGAAAGTCTGTTCTGATCTGCTGGGAGCATATGAAATTAATGAAGATGTGTTTTTTTTCCTTGTTCTAGTAACAGAAGATGAAATGTGGAAAGCAGTGCTTGGAATAGTGCCACACCTCTTCTCCAAAGCTCAAGTAGTTCAAGTGCCAATGGTCTGCACAGAAAGTCATGGTTACTGTTTTTGTGATAACAAAGCTGTCATTCTCTTTGATTTTCTGGCATATGGCTGTACAATGAACAGTGAGTGAAGTACTGAGACGTTCAGAAAGCTTACAGAAGCTTGAATAAGAATAGGATGGAGAAAATTCAGAGAGCTATTTCCTTTGTTGGCAAAAAAGCCTCTCTGTCAGAGTGAAAGGCAGATTGTATGATGCTTATGTACAAATGGCTATGTTCCATGGTAGTTAGACATGGGCCCTAAATGCAGAGGATATGCAAAGACTGGAAAGGAATGAAGCTAGTGTGCTCTGATTGATGTGCAACATCAGAGTGCATATATGATAAAGTGCATATTTATTGAGAGAAAAGTTGGGCATAAGAGGAATCAGATATGGCATTCAAGAAAGAAAACTATGATGGTTTGGACATGTGATACATATGAATGAAGATAACTGAATAAAGAAGTGCCAATCACTTAAAGTGGAGGGCATTTGAGGAAAAGAGAGATCCCGAAAGACATGGGATGAAGTAGTGAAGGCCAATCTCAAGATATTGAGCCTCATGATGGAGCTGACAATGGACTGAGATCTCTGGCAATATGAGGCTCTTGAGAAGACCTACCCACCTCAAAGAAACTGAGTTCTGGAGCAATGTGTATCATGTATTCTTTATCCACACATTACATTAATTCATCTCCTGCCCCAGCGAACCAAATTACATTTCATCATACCCTACACTTGTCTCTCTCTCTCTCCTGTCCTCCCATTGCCAACTGTATCATTGCTTTCCTACCATTTCTATATATAGCCATGTTTACTACTCACTGCATTCTCCTTCCCTTAACCTGTCTCTTACTCTCCTTTTGCACTCTTTTGAGTTCCTTTCATTTCTTTCAAGCCTTCACATGTCCCCTGCAGTCACAGCCCATGTTTCACTACCATGTAGCATAGCTGTTTGTACACAAGTATCATACATTCTCCTTTTCACTCTGAGGGAGAGGCCCTTTAATACCAACAAAGGTAATAGCTCTCAAAAGTTTGTCCAGCTGGATCTAATTCTAGCAACTATGCTTTCAGAGCATTCTCCTCCATTGCAAATTAGACTGCCTCAGTAACAAAAACTATCTATTACCTCTAAGGATCCTTCTGGGCATTAGAAGAAACCTTTTTGTGACCTCTGTCTCATAATAATTCAGTCACTTAACTTCAGAATTTAAGCAAACACAAAAAAAGGTCATTCTAAGCAGTTGTGTTTTATTTCCAAAAGAGACTCAACAAGGGAAAGCAACTTTAGCTCTCAGCTTTTATTCAAGGGAGATGAAGAATGACATTTTCCAGAACCATCACTATTTCAACACAATCATCAACACCTGCCACCTATGGCCATTAATTGCTATATCAAGTTAGCATGTCAGACTTGTAAATGCTTTCTGATGAGCCATTTCACCACTGTTACACAAGTGCACATATACTTTTAACAATCTGACATTTTCGAAATACTGCTAAATAAGCACATCACATGCAAATCAGTAGTTCAAACATTAAATTTTTAAACATTTGCAAATAAACATTTATAATAACATAGACTTGTTAACTAATCCTTTCACTTGTCCACACATCTGTCTATATCCATTTACACTGGTGATTTTGCAAAATCCTTCCCTCTATACACATTTGTTTACATCAACTGACAAATCACAAGGTTTACAATTAATGACTATTTACACTTGTTCACAAAACTACAAATGTAAACAAACATTTTCATTTCTCCTAATATTCCAACAGAAATTAAACCAGACTATTAATACTTTGATACAGATAGTATTAACTTTTTAGTGTTCAGATTATGCTGTCAAATGTTATGTTTATTTATTTACATTGATTTGAATTAGTCATGTATTATCTTGTAGCTTTCAAATTTCAATGATGTGATTGTGTAATTTTAGAAGGACATTAGTGAGTAAGATGCTGGATCTGGCTAGTTTGAACATAAGACAGATAGAAATTTTGGGCCTGTTATGGCTGGACTAAATACTAAAGGGTTAAACAAAATGTGACAAGGGTTTTAAACATTTTGAAACTGTGGTAAGTTTGATACTCAAACTGTGCTGCTGAGAACATGGGGTTATCCTTTGAATTTCGACTATGAACTTATAAATATACCTTGCTATACTAAATTTATAAAATGCTTATGATATATGATGTATTAACGGTTTCAAAGTTTTGCACAATGCCTGCAATTTTACAGGTAAGGTGTTAGTTGATTACATTGATGCCAATGCTCAATCGGCTGTTATTTTACCTACTCTGAAAAGCAAAATCAGCCTTGGTGGAATTTGAACACAGAATCTTAAGAGTCAGAAGAAATGCCATTAAGTATTTTGATAATGCACTAATGATTCTACCAGCTCACCACCTTTATATACAGTGTATAAATAATTTTATATTGGTTGTCAAACTAACAACAATTTGCAAATTAAATTTCCATATGACAGTAAACTGTCTTTTTCTTGGCATCATATTGATGGAGATAAATGAACTCTGGTGAGTACTAAATCATATCAAAAGCTGTAATAAAGTTTACTATGTGTGTCATGAAAATCTTGGAGTATATCCATTAAGTTTCATTATGCAGAAAGTTTGTAAATGTTGAAATAGTATAAATATACTTTAGTATACTGAATATCTTTTATACGTTTATGCATATCACAGTGTCTAATTTCTGTTTAACATTGAACAATGTTTTGATAGTGGCTTAAAGAAAGCATGAAATATATATTCTTTGTTTATTCATTTCTGAGGTAATTCAATTTATGTATGCTTATATTTATTCTGTATTGTGCCTTCCTGCAAGAAAATAAATAACCATACAAATGGAACAACATTATTATTTTCCTTTAGGCAATTGATATTATCTGAATTGATACTTATATTATCCTCCTGGTCTTAACCTAGATAGTGGTTACATCTGTTACAGAAAAATAAATTAAATTTGTGTGTGAGTGCATGTATTTGTGTATGTTTGTGCATGTGTGTGTGCACATGCATGTACATGCATACATGAATTCCTCTGTTTTTATGCATATGTATCTGTATGATTACATATTGTAGCTATAACAAAAATGATTTTATATGCAAATTGTGCAAGTGGATGAAATTTTTATATCTCACAAAGAGGACATTGACTAGCATGTTGCATTTTCTTTCTCATAATGAACTGTTATGTTTGTGGAGAAGATTTCACACACAAATTTTTTATAGCTGAAATGTTGAAGAAAAATATCATTGTTTGCTTTAGCAGAGGACCAAACTTTGGTCTGTCACTTCCCTGAAATTGTATTGCTTAAAAAGTATTGGTGTGGTCATTAAATTAAAAGGTTTGTTTCATAATCACAGGGTTTCTGGTTCAATCCCCCAGTATAGCACCCTGGGAAATGTCTTCTACTGTAGCCTGAGATTAATCAATGTCTTGAAAAGGAAATTTTGTAGATAGAAACTGTGTGAAAACCTGTCAAATGTGTATGTGTATGTATATGTGTGTGTGTGCATGTGCATGTGTGTGTATGTGTGTGTGTATGTGTGCACACATGCTTATGTGTATGTGAGACAGCATGTGTGTGCATGCGAGTGCATGCATGTGTGTGTGTGTGTGTGCATGTGCATGAGCGTGTGTGTGTGTCTATGCATATGTATGTCAATATCTGTGTTTATGCTGTGCCTCTTTATTTTCACATAACTTAGTAGTTCAATAAATAGAGATCAATAACATAGGAACCAGGCTGTATTGGAATTGACGTGATCAAATGAACTCAGTGAAAGTGGTGTCATAGCATGACTACAGTCCAATGACTGAAACCAGTAAAAGAGTAAGAATTTCTTTTTTGAAGTTTGTACTAATTAATGAGGGAAAAGAAGTCGTGTTCTTGGTCCCTGTCACATGCTTACTGGCATAGGTATAAGAAACATGGAGGGTTAGAACAAGACATATCCAAATATGTTCCTAAAAACTATTCTGAAAATCTAATTTAAACGCTAATCATATAATTAAATGAGATGTCACAACAATGACAAAATATAAAAAATATATTGATTCAGTAACAAACAGAAATAATATTGAGAAGTTTAAACAGAACATTTCTTGTAAATGATTTTTATTGATGAGGCATGATAAAATTGATATCAGCAACTACCATCAAAATGATTATGTATTTCCGGTTAATGGATAGTTTGGCACAAAATCAGTCCTATATTGGACAAAAAAAAAAAGACAAAAGAACAAAGCAAACAAACAGGTGAGGACAATACCCAATGAAATAAATATTTCAGAAATTGAAGATAGAATAATAATTGGGAACAAAGAACCATGAAGAATAGCAGCTGGCTAAGTCAACAAAATATCAATTTATTGACTGAGGGGTTAATAGTCCATATTCATTGCCACCACCATGCTTTGAACTTGGCAAAGTCATTTAATATATAATGGTATAGATAACTTAACTATAAAAAGGAAATATGAGGTGATACAGTTGTTTGTTGTAAGCAACTGAATTTTTTTTTCTTATAATAATTTGGTCTGGAAGAATAAGCTGTACCTCATGGCCCTTGCAGGCCCTTTGGGATCAGTGAGATTGATTTCATTAACATTCTGCTTGAGCTGTTTGCAAGTAAATGACTGCAAGAAAAACATGTGCAAGGAGGGAATTCCAGAAGACCGACATTTTGAGAAGGTAGGTTTAGGTAGGATGGTTAATGTTAAGCTTGTGGTGGAAAGAGGTAGACATATACACATGATGAGAGGGAGAGAGATGAATGAAGTGACATAAGACCAACTGGTTTTAAAAAGAAATGTTCACTATAGGAATGGTAGAAAAGGCTGAGAGAAGAGCCAGAGGTTGGAGTGTTTGTTTGTGTGTTCAGAACAACCTGTCAAATTACCTTTCTTTATATGCAATCTATTATATTTGAATGTGTATAGTAGCAGCACCATCCCAGGTTTATGTGCAGTACCCCAATGTAGGTCTTCCTTGACTTTTGTATAGGGTTAGTAGTTACTGGAGGTGGTGGGGCTGAAGTATTTTCTGGATATGAAGAAGGTCAATCATTATAACATTGAGAATGTGAGATCATCAGGAGAGATCATCAGTGGTGGTAGGGGTCAAGCTTTTGAAACAATCATAAAGGTTTTTGTTTTTCATGACAAGAGGGGTCAGATGCAGCAGATGTCTTGATATGTGCAGTGATTGTGTTTTTATTTTTTGTTGTTGAAAGAAGCAAGGTTTGCACGATCCTACTGGAAGATGTTCTCCAGATTTCTATTTAGGGATTCAACACAAATTTCACATAAGATCTAGATTGCTTATTGATGATGCTTGGGTGCAGAAAGTTAGCAAACAATGAAAAATAGTATTACATGCATAGATGAGGACATTGTTTGAGGTGACTGAAAGCAGATGAGTGGGAGAGGATTAAACTGAGCTGTGGGACATATCAAGTTCAATGGAACATAGATCACAGAGCTCCAACAGCACATACCACAATAGTGAGATCTGAGAGAAAATCACAGATCAAAGCGATGTGAGATGGACAAAGGCTGTAGGTAAGCAGTCTTACTTGTCCATATGACTTGTGCTTACTGGGGAACTAGTCACTGGGAGATGAGGATACAAGATTAGCCACCAACTTCTAGAGCTGCATCTAAGGGCATTACTCATGGGGCTAAGACCTAGGCCTCTTTGGAAGTAAGTTTTAAACAAGAAACCTTTTCCTGGAAACTCTGTCAAAGGTACTCATGCGAGAAGAGTATGTTAGCAGTATGTAAGATTTACTAATTACAGACACTGAAGTAGTGGGTTAAATAGCAATTCATAAGATGTGGTTTCCACTTTTTCATTAAAAGTGTTATAAATAAAAAAAAAAATGGAATGGAACGAAAAATAAGATAAATCCACTCAGCAAGATCCACAAATACATCCTGTTCCTCGCTAAGTCACACAGGTTCTTTTTTTTTTTTAATCATTAATCCATATATGTACTAATGTGTCTATAAGGAAGATTATTTTCTCTATTGCCAGTCAGAAGGTCATCATAACTGTTTAAGAGGTTCAAATTAAAAAAATATCAAATAAAATTGCTTATAACTTTCAAGAAAAACTTTATGGTGTTGTTGTTGTTGGTGGTGGTGGGCATGATTATTTGTCCATGTTTCACTAGTCAAAATATTAGATCATTCATTCTTTCTTATGAAAGTGCTACTGTTTGATAATTTGCGGAAGAAAGTTTATAAAAGTATTTTCCTTCCATTTATATAACAATTAAAACACATCACAGATTAATCAACATAATAATGCCACTGGTCATTCTGCTAAATTATCCAAAATGCTTCTCCAAGATCATGAAATTGAGATTTTCTTTTGGCTGAAACAGTCTCCAGCTTTGAAACATATTGAACATTTTTGGCAGATCATTAAGTCAAAGCTGGATTAAAAATTTTTTTTAAAGCAAGAAATCTTTATTTGTGGCAGTTCATAAAGAATAGTACAAATTAGAACCAACATTGTTGTAGAAGCTTGCCAACAATATAATTAAAAGGATTAAAAACTCGAAGATAATTATACCAGAAATATTGATCATAACATTTTGATTATGAACAAAGATAAATTCTCTTTCATCAAAATCTTAATACAAGAAATGGTTTGATTTCAATGAATACTAAAAAAAAATAAAAAAGAATTTTGCAAGTGTTCCAATTTTTATGATCGCAAGCAAAGTGATAAATATGTGATTTAAGTTATGTCGGTGGATTTTTTTTTTGTTTGATCTCAAATTGGTATTTGCAAAGGTATTGTGTTTAATGTGTGTGCTATATGTGTGTGTATATCTATGTATGCATGAGAAACAAAAAATTAAATAACAATTATGATTTTTAATCTTTCATCAATTCCTGAAGGATAAAATGAAAGACAAAGTTAACCCCAGGAGGATATGAACGTACAGTAAAACAATTCTGTCAGACATTTATAGTTTTATCCTTACATTGTACTACTTCTTTCATTTTTCTGCCTCTTCTTGTATAAACAATATTAATTGATATGCATGAATAAACAATTGCAAAACAATTTTTTTTGGATGGGATGGTGAAGTTTTATTTTTAGCCGGTCGAGTGACCACATCGGGGCTTGCTTGTTATCAAGACTACAGAACAACAACAGCAGCAACTTAAACACCACCATATATATGTATATACTTTGGGTATGGTAGATGATTTCAGCAAAAATTTAGATTCAGATGAATATGGTACTTAAGTTGAGGCAGAAATTAGTACAGTATTATCCATGCAATTTCAAAATAAAGTGATTAAAATCAAAATAAGCAACAAGGATAGCCAGAGGTAATTCAGTACGATTGTTTCATGCAACTCCATTTAATTGAACAATGCAATCATTACATCAATTTAAAAGCAGAACAATCCTCAGCTGTACAAAGACATAGAATTTAATTAAATTAAAACAGATGGACACCGTAGTATAATTATACCTAAAATCTCCAAGAAGGTAAGGAGATAGACAAAGAACATGCTGCCTTCACTCCAGCATAGAAGCTACTAAGGAATCAAGAAGATATACATTGTTACAAACTCTGCCTGTCACTGATTTTTTGTTTTTATGGGGTCAGTTTTAATTTATAAACTAGTTTATCAAATCCTTGTATATCTAAGGCTGAGAGAACAAAGGGGCAGTATCTGTTAGGGGTAGGGCTGAGGGAGCAGACAGAAATCATAGTTGGTATAGTCATAAAAATCAAGATTTATTAGAAGCAATATCATGAGGTTTGGTAAAGGAAAACTTAAAACAAGATGTTAGTTGACAATTAAGGGGGTTACCCACTAGCAGACCATTGATAATGAAACAGGGGAAGTCTTATCAAGTAGTACTATAGTTAAAATATTTTAAACAATGTTGTTTTATTGTATACAGTTAAAGTTTAGGGTTATTCAGGGGATTATTAAGAAGACTATTATAACAAAAGGATAGAAATTTTTGAAACCTTTAGAGTATATACCAAACTTTTACCACAATAGAAGGAAGAAAAAGAAATTATCCAGAAATAGTTTAATATTTATACATATTATACAGTTACATACTAACTCATCAGATGGTATCTGTGAGTATTGATTAATTGGTATATACTGGTATTAATAAAGGAGTATTGAGGTAAAAGAACATGCTAATTATATATTAATAAAATTATAATCTAAGCAGTTTTTTTGTAAGTAATGAATATACCGGTATAGTTTTATATAAGCTATGTATGAATTTATAGAGGTACAATAATTAGATTAATTTTATAAATAAATAAAGGCTAATTATAAAGTAATAAAGAAATAAAATAATCAAGTAGGGCAGAACACCATAGAAAAGGAATAAAATAGCTTAATCACTAAAACCATGATAAAGTATATGTAGCTTATTAACACCAATAGAGAAGATTTATAGAAAATGTATAATAATTCAAAATATTTTAGACTAAAAATTATATACTTACTTATTTAGCTAATATCAATAAAAGACTAATACCTGGTATCAGCTAAAGGAATATTTAAGTTATGGGACATTCATATTTTACACTAAATTTTTTAAAACTAAGGGTTATATTTTAGGTTTAAGAAGTTATTATTGTTACTCCCTACATGATATTTATAGTTTCTTAGTGGTACTTGTTTAGAAGGGTTATTTATATAAAGGCCCTTATAAATATTAAGATCAGGAGGGTAGAGCCATTTAAGAAAGGGATAAATCAAGTAATTCCTAAAGATCATTTCAAACAGTATTGTCTAATTGTATAAAGTTAAAATTTTAGGGTAATCAAGAAGATTATTAAGAATGATATTATAACAAAAGGATAAAACTTCTTTGAATATTTTGAGTATATACCAAATTTTATCACAATAGAGGGAGGAAAAGAAAATTACAAAGAAATAGTTTAATATTTTTTACTTATTATTTATCTAAATAGTAACTTATTAGATGGTTTCTATGGAGATTGATCAATTGGATTTAACTGGTATTTAACAAGGGAGCACTTACAAACCATGTTTGCTGCACTTACAAACTATGTTGTTGTCTATGTGCTTATTGAACTATTTTACCATTAAGATTGGAGGAGGTCAATTTACTGTTGGTATTTAGGAAATGAAAGCCAAAATGATATACAACCTATCATTGTTGTCATCTCTGCAAGCCTTCTTTTTATTTGCTACAATTGGTGACTCCAATGTTTGAGCAAAACAGTCATGTTTTTTAAATTAACAATTATATTTAAATCACAAATGGTGATCTGAATTCTTCAAATAGGCATTCTGTTTAATTAAACAGACATATTTCTGATTGAAAAACACAGCACTTGTTAACATATTTTTGTGTGATCAGGCAGCATCTTTCTTACAAATTCACTAACAATTTTCCACATTGTTCTACTGCTTTATTTATGGTACCATCTATTATCATAGTGGTAATAGTAAATGAAGATATTGCTTTAACTTAATTATTACCACTATAGTATCGTTCTGCCAGTTTTTCAGCCATAAGCTTAAGTCTGTTTTTCTTCTCACAAGCTCAGTTTGAAGTCAGTTTTCTGATACATGAGATATCACCAAAGGTTACATTTTACACCTCTGTTACCACTTGTTTCAGTCAGAAATAATAGTTACCAACTATGATGCAGCAATTATCAGTCATGAGGAACACTAATTTATTCTGTGTCAATACATCAGTACCTCAGCCTCTTAAATGAAATGTCTCAATGTCAAAAAATATGATAGAGAAAAAATGAAACAACCAAATCAGTAGAATCATGACTGTAACTACTGGTGTATGTCAACAGAATATCTCAGATATGATTTTATATTCTGTTAATTTTTCCCATCAATGGAACAGTTTATTTGTTGCTTTCTTTTAAGTTGTAATTTATAAGTTCAACTTTTGAATTATTTTTACACATTTATTTTCCAAGTCTATCAACCAAGTAATTCCTTGTAATTTTATTCTTTCTGGGAAGTTTTTTATGTGTTCGATTTTGATATGTTTTACAACATACCTAGAGCCATGAACACAGGCACAATACATGTAACAACTACATTATATCTAGCTGATCAGCAATACTTTGCTGATCTCCTAAATTTGGTCACAATAAAACCTTCTGGTGGACAGGATGTGCATCTAGAAGTGAAAACTAACCTCACAGAATTTTAACTCATAGAGGCAATTTAGGTTCTCTAATGTGGTAAGGCTGCTGGAAAGCAGGACATTCAGCCTGAGATGTTTAAAGTCTTAAATAATGAAGGCATTCTCTGGCTGACTCATGTGTACCCAGTGGTCCAAGCATCAGAAAAGGCACTAAAGCAATGGCAGTCTGGGGTGGAATATTCAAAATGTCTTGAGGATTTTAGAACGCTGGCATTTCACACAAGAGTATGCCCAAGCAGTGATCATACAGTGCATATTAGGCCAGAAAAACCAAGCCGTAATAAGCTTCACCAAGGTAGCAATGCCAGGATGTGACAGTGGATGCAAGGTATCAAAGACAGAATGCTGGTTGTTCGCAGGTACAAATGGTCTGGGAGAACCAGTAGCTGTGTCAGCAGGCAGAAGTGGAAGATAGGCAAACTTGCAACAGGACAGCTTGGTGGAAGTTAGATCCAGTGTGTCCAGAGCTGGCTGATCCTGCGCAATGGCAGTTAAATCGATTGCAGCAGGAGATGAATGAGAACACACAGGGAGACGAGAGACTGTAGCATAATCCTCCACCACTGCCACCACCACCACCATCATCATCATTTGTTGCTAGCAGGAGTAGGAGTTCCCTGAACTTTGCTCAGCTTAATCTTATTCTCACAGCTACACTCTCAGAGCATCTGCCTCTACTACTAACTTGGTCACCAAAATAATGGAAGCTATCTACTACTTGTAGCTTGTCTCCCTGGCAGTTGATAGAGTCTATTTTCTGCACATTTTCAGCATTTATTGTATCTATGCATCTTCCATATACAAAAGCTAGTTTTCCTGTTAACCTTCCTCTGATATTGCTGCACCTTCTATGTGCCAAAAGCTTTTTTCAAAAAGCTATAAGAGATTGATATGTTAGATTATAAAGTTCAGGGTTGATGGAGCGATGGAAGGTTGTGGTTAAAAATCCTTTAATTATGGATTTGTTTGATCAGGACCCACTTGTGGTTAAGTAACAACAACAATGATAAGAAAAGAAACAACCAGTCAGTTAGAGTAAATGCCACAGTCTCAACCAATTCTCTCAGCCCTGTCTCCCATCATACTTCTGACATTATTTTTCTCTCTCTTTTTCTCTTACTATCAATTTCTCTCCTGTTCTCTGTCCTTTTTTTCATCTCATGTTATCTGTGATGTAGACATGGTAATATAGGTTGTCAGCATCTGTTTTTCCATGCTATATCAGAGTGGAATATTCAAAATGTCTTGAGGAAACTGTTGGTAACTGGAATTGGAGTGAATGTGTTTTCTTAGTCTGTGTAGTGATTGTGTTACTTTGTGCTGTTGAAGGAAGCATGGACAGCAGGAGCCAATTAGAAAATGCTTTAGAGTATTTTGTTCTAGGAGCCATCTTTCTTAGCTATGCTTGTCTCCTTTTCTTTGTTGCCAGCTGTCTTCTTCTTATATCTATCAGACACTATATTCACATACATGGACTGTAGCCATGCTGAGTTACCACTTTGAAGAATTTAGTCAAATAAATCACCCCCACTGCTTATTTTTAAAGTCTGGTACTTATTTGATCAATCTCTTGTGCTGAACTGCTAAGTTATGGGGATGTAAACAAACCAACATCTGTTGTCAAATGCAAATACAGCAACACACACACACACACACACACACACACACACACACACACACACACACACACACACACACACTCTTATACACACACAAACTCACACACACATGCAAACTCACAACACACTCACTCACATGAACATATGCAAACACAAAGCTCATCTACATACTCAGTCACTCATACACTACATCCAATCTAACTCTCTTTCTTTCTCACTCTCTCTCTCTCTCTCTCACACACACTGACACACACATGAATATATACGTGCACTCAGACACATACACAGCATAAATTCTTTTCCACTGTCTGTCTGTCTCTCTCTCTCTCTCTAACACACACACACACACACACACACACACACACACACACACAGATAATACATATGCATAAAAGTTCATGATTGCTGTCAGAGTATGTTTACTCCAAAATAATTGCATAATAATATTTTCCTGTTTTTTTTCTCTTTTATATATATAAAAAAAATTCTGTGTAAACTGGTTTGTTTCCTGTCAGCTGTCATGTCTGGCTGTAAATTTGGCTCTCTCCACTCGTTCTGGAACATTCTGTTGTTTTCTTTTCCAAATATATTAATTTCAATGTCAAATATCCAAATATTAAAAGTTTTAGAAATGATGAAATACATTTACTATTATGATTTCATCTTAGCCAGGGATAGTAACTCAGGAAAATAGTATAATTCATTTATTTTTACTTGTTTCAGTCATTAGAAAAATGACCATGCTGGAGCACCATAAACCCCAGTACTTATTTTTTAAAAATCTGGTACTTATTTTATCAGATTCTTTTGTTGAACTGCAAAATTATAGACGTATGCAAACCAAACATAACAACACACACACACAAATACATGATAGGCTTCCATACAGTTTCCATTTACCAAGTTCATGCACACAACATTGGTCAGCCTGACATTATAGTGGAAGACAGTAGCTCAAGCTGCTACAAAGTGTGACTGGACCCAAAACCACAAGGTTGCAAAGCAAGCTTCTAACTGTACAACCATACCAGCTCCTTATTTTTTTTTCTGTTAAAAGGAAAAACAACAAACATTAAAAAAATGAGAAAAAAGAGCAAGCGAAAAGTCTGCATCTTTTTTTCACTATTGGTTTGTTCTGTTTGTTCACTATGTGTTTGTTCTCATCAATTTTGGTGGACTGTGCCATTGACCTTTGTAACCCCACCAAGACTGACAATATTGGCATGGTTAATATTTCTCTTGTATCATTACAGGTTAATAGCTGCAGGAAAAAAATGTTCAGGGTTGGACTTCCAGATGGCTGACATACTGGACAGATGGGACTGGAATAGGAGTTTGTACTGTAAGTGGACACAATATGGGTGACAATGGAGTGAGTTTTGAGTGTCTGAATAAAGGTGGCTTGAGACTAGTGAAATCCTATGAGCAGAAGCTATTATAGTAGTGATAGTAGTAACAGAAAAGGCAGAGAGGAGCCAGCAAGCCTATGGCCTTTTTGAATGTAATGGCCTTTTTGAATGTAATGGCCTTTTTGAATGTAATGGCCTTTTTGAATGTAATGGCCTTTTAAAATGCACTTTAGGATGCATTTATGTATAGCAGTAGCACTATTCAAAATGTTGGTGCCATATTGAGCCCTGTAGAGGGTTAGTAGCATTTGGGGACTGAAGTATTTTGTGATTTTGAAAAAAAAGGTTGCTCTTTGAAATGCTATCTTTGAGATTCTGTCTTTGCAATATTCAGTATGTGCCTTTACCAGTGATTCTAAATGATGGTGAGGTTAAGTAGTTGTAATGGCATTAGGGTTTCTCGCTGCCTGCTGTCCATATTTAGGATAAATGAATATGATAATATTTTTTTGATGCATGTTTTTGTGTTGAAGGAGACAAAATTAGTATGACCCCACTGGATGTTTTTGAGGTCTCTGTTCAGGGAGGTTGTGCTGATATTGAGAAGATGACTAAATGGCATACAGGATGATGCTCAGATTTAGATGATAAAGAAAGGATAAAGACATCATCTGTGTAGAAGTGGGCATTGATGAAAGTGATGGCAAGTTGATTACTGATATTTAAGAAGCAGTGTATAGGAGACAATCCCAAACTTTGGAATATAGCAGAACTAATAGAGTGTGAATCTGAGGGAACTCCATCAGCCCATACAGTAATGTTATAATTGGACTGGAAGCCATGAATCTAAGAGACAACTGGTGGATTGAACCCTTAAGCAGGTAATTTGCCAGGAGATTTGCATGACAGATGCAGGTGAATGCTTTGCTGATAAGTTCATCAACAGTATTTTCACAAAATTCCATGACAGAATAACATAGGAGGGAATGTAGGTCTCTAATAGATCTTGTTTACAATAGCTTTACTTTCATAAAGAATAGTATTTGAAAAAGTCATTAAGGAGAAAAAGATAGATAGATAAATAGATAGACAGATAGAGAGAGGGGAAGAGGGGGAGAGGGGGAGAGGGGAGAGAGAGATGCTAGAGAAGGTACTTGTTAATAACTATCTCCATCACCTTTAAGATATTGAAGTGATAGGATGATAATTGTCAGTGTCAGAGGTTCTCCTTGTGAACAGGATAGATTATGGCATGTTTCCAAAGATTGGGACATTTGATGAAGATAACTGAAGACATTTGATGAAGATAACTGGCATTGTCTGAGGGTAATGGAAGGGGCATGGTCAGGACTGAGGGCCTTATTGGTTTGAAACAACCAAAGATGTTTTAACACTTGTCATGTATGTGTACATGGTGGCAATCCTAACAGAGTGGAGAATAGATAGTTTTTAAGAAGGTTTAGCAAATGTCTAAGGCATAGAGCTGGATGTAAAGCAAGCAACACATGTGGAGGTGGTTTTCTCTAAAAAGTTCTGCTTAGAGAACCATCTGATGTCAGCTTGAGATGCTAAAAATAGCAGTGAATTCTTTCTCAAACCACATCTTTATTACCTTAGGAAATGAAAGATGCATTGAATAGTGTATTGGGTCATCCCATAAATAATGTGATTTTCTAATACTTCTTTTATTTTTCAAAATTAAGATTAACAAAGTTCTTTTTTAATGTAAAATATATTCTCCTTCATTTTCTACAATGCTCTTCCATCTATCTGGTAGACTTGCAGGGCTCCTCTTCCAAAATTCACTTGTCCATGATGAAAAATACCCCTCCAGTACTGTTCTGACCTCATCTGCAGAATTCATATTTATTCTGTCCAAATGATTTTAAAGACTGCGGAATAAATGATAATTAGATGGGGCAATGTCCGGTGAATATGGTAGGTGGAGCATCGTTTTCCATTCAAACTGCTCCAGCCTTTGGAATGTCATCCTCACTGTATGCAGCTAAGCATTATCCTTATGGAAGAACACCTTTTGTCTTGAAACCAAAGATGGTCATTTTTCTTCTAGCACTAACTTGAATGATTGGTTGAATGACCACATCCAAGCTTCTCTGCTAGAACCTCAACAGTTACGATGGTATTTTGTTCCACCAGGGTTTGCAGGACATCCTCTTTGAGCTCTACAGATCTTCCAGGACAAGACTTGTCTTCTAGACTGTAGTTTCTGGCTTGGAATTTTTGGAACCACCGTTGACACTGGCTTATGTCTATTGTCCAATGCCCATACACTGCATTAATATTCCTCACACTTTCCATTGCATTGTTGCCTTTATTGAACTCATAAAGCAAAATATGCTGAATATGCTCCTTTGTCACTTCCATTACAGCTTTGAAAAAATAACTGTTAAAATCGAGCTGCACTCTTCAAAACTTGCACTAAGAATAAGTACAAGGTAAAATTACTACCTGTTTTTATAGCAAGTTGATGCAGGTAGTTTAACCCATTCCCCTTCAACTTTTAGTTCATGCAACTGAAAAAAACTGCATTATTTATGGGATGACCCAATAGTTCTAGACATATACAAAAATCATGATGAGATAGTCATGGCTGGAATGCCTTTGATAATAGGCATACTTAATCAGGGCTGACCAGGTGGTAAGTATCAAAAACATCGACAAAATAAGTTTGAAAAAGACCAACATGAAAA